>NC_041393.1:557696394-557731632 GCF_002162155.2 Triticum dicoccoides | reverse complement strand
TGATTCCATCATATCATTCGGTAGGATATCCCTGACTGTTAGGTTGGATGGTAATACGAGGAAAAGTTTTACCCTAGTTCGGACCCTTGTAGTTGAGGAAAAAACCTACTCTTGGTATTGTATATTAGTGATAGGGGTGTGTACAAAGTACATGTGAATACCAGGCATTGTGCATGTGTGTATACTATCGACGAACTAGCCCCCAAGCTTCTATAACATACTCGGGGCCTATGGTTACAAATCATATATAGTCGGCTCATCACCAGTGGGGATAGAGTCCTCCATGACTCTGGTAGCTTCGTGTTGTATGCCAAGTCCTCCACATGGGTCTTCGTATAACGCATCTCGGTCCAACCTATGTGGTGCAGGATGGAACCGACCCATGAGTCCTCATGTTGACCCACCACAACTAGAAATGATGTGCCCACCGCACCACACACGCAATCAGCCACTAAGAAAATAAGCATATACGATAGTACAATGTTATACATAAAAGTTAATTGCATGGTGCATCCAAAAATATTTGTTCTGCATTGTGAATGTTTATATATTCTCCTAAAATATTAGTCACGAGAAAGAGAAATGAAGGGCATATCTCTCCTTGTCTCCACTGTACACCCCCTCTTTCTACACCACTTTCACGTACGCACACAAACTATCTCTCGGCCCTCTAAAAGTATGCATGCCCACGACACATTCACACGTGATGGTCACTGTATTTCAAGCTAAAGCACTATACGATCACTGGACTTCAGAATATGCTCATTACGGTCACCGTATACATTCTCGTGGTGATCATATGGTATCTAGCTCATGATACGTCTTCGTACTTTCTTGATGACACTGACGGACTTTGCATTCGATGTGTGCTCTGTATTTTGTTGACGACACTTACGGTCATTATGTTAGAAGCGAAAGCACGATATGGTCACTAGACTTCAGAATAAGCTCATCACGGTCACCACATACATTTTGTCGTGCTAACCAACATGTGGTTGGATGGTTAGGAGGATAGTGGTTTCTCGAGCCCACCAGGGTTAAAGTCCCAGTGCTCACATTTATCCTGGGTTAATTCAGTATTTTCCGGCGACGTGCGTTCAGTGGGAGGAGATGTTCCACTCGACTACGAGGCACCTATGGTGACTTCGTAAAATCTCAAGATCATATGCTGTCTCACTCTCTCGAAGGAGCTCATAGGGGTAGGGTCTGCGTGTGTGCGCTTATAGCAGTGAGTGCTTGCGCGTATATATGAGCCCTTGCGTCTGTACCATGTTAAAAAAATACATGTCATGATTATACGGTCACTGGCTCACCCGTACAACTCCGTATTTTGTTGATGACACAATCAATTGACCAGTCAAACGTTCCACGTGGCGCAACTAGTGTTGCACCATCGGGGCGTGTAACCGTGGGGCCCACTTTTCAGCCCGTACATGAAAGAAATAAATGGTAGTTTGAGTCTGTACCGTGTTAATAAAATACATTTTAGGGTGATCATACGGTCACTAGCTCACCATACAGCTCTGTAATTTGTTGATGACACGATCAATTGACCAGTCAAACGGTCCACATTCAGCAGCGCACATTACCAGAGGGCCCACCCGTCAGCGCGTATATGAAGGACATAAATGATAATAAATTAGTGGTTGGTGGGTATTCGAAGTCGTGAGACCTCTGGTTGGCAGTCGCCGATGATGGGGCGCGGTGATTGGGAGGTGGCGTGGGGATCGCCGAAGAAAAAGCTCGGCACGAGCGGGCCTAGAGGGATGGCCGGTGCGGCTGCGGACCGGTGGTGGGGAGTGGATTCGGGGCGGCGTGGCGGCGCAGGCCAGCCGCGGGCAGCGGGAGCCGGCGGTTCGACCGGGTGTGGCTGGCGGCTTAGGGGGGTGGAGTTTGAAGATAAACTGCAGGCCCTTGATTTAGTATCCAACGGCTGGAAAATCTAATGACGAGAGATGAAAAAGCCAGTCGACTAACGTGTAGCCTCACCCCGCATGTACACATGCACGCACGCATGCATGCATGCAACACTGACACGTACACATAACGAACACATGCACGCATGCAGGCATGCAACACTGGCACGTACACATGCACTCACGAACACACGCACGCATGCGCACATGCATGCAACACTAAAACGTACCCTTGCACGCACGCAACACTCACACGCATGCATGCACACAACGCACGAGGTAAGACACATGCTCAATCTATACGTGCATGCACCCTTTGCTAACGACATGGATTGTTATGTGTATTAATCAATCTTATCTATGATAAGCAGAACATTGATGTTTGCAGCGGTCTTTATGAATCACAACGTATCGAACGAGCTATCAACATAGTAGGCTTATCTACATGAAATAGATGATGTCACACTCAATGAACAATCATCGGTTTATGAAATGCCCGCTTCTGACCACCCTGGCTCACCAAAAGTTCCTCTACTGTGCGCTACCTGCATTGGGTCACTCACATGTAGGCCATGTAACCAAAGAGCCCACACGTCAGTGTAAGAACGGCATGGTGTTGTACGTCAGAGTCGAGGGCGACACTCGCTGCACGCCCGGCTGAACACGCCTCCTTGCCACATTGAAACGCCTTCATGAAACCCGCATGTGTGGAAGCCGAGAAACCCACTCTGGACACACGTCCGTTCATGATCGGGTCGGCATTAAACGCAACGCTGGCCGAGCTCCTCCAGGCCGCCGTCTATTTAATCTCCTATTTAAATGAGGCCAAACGCCGGCCAAGAATCGCACACCTCCGCCGCTCCCCTATCTCCTCCTTCACCATTTTGTCCACTCTTACAATGGCTTACGAAGAGTAGTTATCCCGCATCCAAGCCGGCTGGGTGGCCCGCCGAGCACGCCGGATACGAGGTATGCAGCTCACTGATCCACCTCCCTCCCCTCGCCCGACGGATCCAGTTGCCACCCCAAGTCGGCGCGCGGTTCAGCAACTCGCCGCTCCAGGCCAGCTCGACGAGGAGCAGCGCACGGTCGTCGTTGCCCCCGTCCATGCCGCTGCCTCGAACCGTGTCTCCTATTTTTGTGGCCGAGACTCCCATGTCGGCGGCCGCACCATGCAAGCAGCGACAGAAGCCGAGTGCGTGGAGAGCGACGAGTCGGTGGCCAGTGCCTCCATGTCCGCTGCCATCATCGAGGAGAAGAAGAACACGGGAGGCCGTCGCCGCTTGGCTCCCATGAAGGCCACCGTGGAGGCGACGCTGGCGTACACAGCAGGTGTCTTGCCGGATCCTTTTGTTGCGAGGACCTTCGTCGACCCCGCATGGGCTCCACGGAAGCGGGGAAGCCCCCTTCCACCATCATCTTCGACATCAGCCAATGATATCAGTTGGGCAGTGGGGAAGCGAGTCATCCTTTGCGCTGAAGTATATACCTCCGGGGATCCCGGCAGTCCGGTGATCGTGCTGCCGGACATGAGGAACACAAATGGATATGTGGGCGACCATTTAGGTCAGGTATTATATACCTGTGCTGTCCAGAACTAGCACCACATAGTTCATTTGAAAGTAATGAAATCCGTCATGTTTGTATGAAAATCCGGTAGTTTATATGATTTCCGTTGTGGTTTATATGAAATATCACTGTGTTTGCATGAATTTCGTTTGGTTGGTTGAGTTGCTATCATAATGTGTGCGACTATAGTTGGATGGCGTAATTTGCAGGGTTGCCAAATGGTCTGCGGGCGGCTCGGGCGGCGTGGTGGGACAAAAAAAACACAGCTCGTGCGAGCTTGTCTCCAACATGCACGCTGGAGGATGCATGATAACCCGAGCCATTCCTCGCTATTGGTGGCAAAGGCACCGGTGGACAAAAGGGTCGCAAATATTTTGGCTACCCCGGGCAAGATCCAAACAACCCCTCCCAGCAGATTCAAATCCCTTGTTCGCCATGGAATTTTGCCTTGTGTTGTTTTCATGGACTAGCAAGATGCTCGTGCATTGCATGGAACATCAAGTTGCATTTTGTTTTACAAAACACCTGTTGTGATTGACCCATGCAGGAGTAATCACATTTGTAAAAACTAATGATATCTCGAGAATTTTATCGGACTCCATTTTTGTATACAAGGCTACAAACCCATATTACAGGTACCAAGGCAAAAATTAATGTCTTCTAAGTCAATGTTTCAAGCCACCTTGTTTCCTTGTTTGCCGTGTAAATTAATGTGTATTCTTCTCTTTCATGCACATCAAGCCAATGCTCACACTCCCGCATGCATGCAAGGGATAATTAATGTCCTCCTTTGCTAGTACTACAAGGCAAACACCATTAATGTTGCATCAATTAGTGTTAGTGGCCTTGGATATCTGCAAATTGTAATTCTGATAGTGGCCTTGTATATAAAAATGGAGGGAGAAAGATGAGAGATAGGGTGAGGAGGAGTGGGGCGTGGTGGTGACTGCTGGTCGGACTGGGCGGAGGCATGGTGATGGACGGTGCATTATGTCTAGGTTTGTATCTCTCTCACACACACCCACGTAGGTGGGGGACATGCACAAAGAGAAGAGGTGCAAGCACGGCGCATGTACTCCCGTCTCTTTCCCAACCACACCCGCGCGGGTACACGGCGGAGCTCATTTCTATACGAAAAGGCAGCCCATGTGGTAATTTGACACGTGTACTAGTTGTCCACTTGATGGAGGGAGGATCGTCTACCATGGGTGAACAAACAAATTTCGACTTGACGCGTTATGTTAAAAAAGAGGCAAACCATGTGGGGCCTACCTTAGAGGCAAGGCTCTATACACTGGAGTTCTTTTGATGTGTCCCTCAACTCGCAAAACGAGGAGAAGCTTGCTTAGTACGTCGTCTCCCCCGCCTACGGGCGCGGTGGCTCGCAGGATGAGGTGAAGCTTGCTTACTAGTAGTACTGTACGCCTTACGCCCGCACCCTCGCCCACGCGCGCGGTGGCTCGCAGGACGAAGGAGAAAATTATACTACTCCCTCCGTTTACTCCCCGTCCCTACCTTGGTTAGAGAGATTATCATATTGTTCGGAATATATATGTCCTTTAGTACTCCCTCCATTTACTTATACAAGGCCACTATAAAAAATACATTTTGCATCTATACAAGGCAACAAATAGTAATCGAGACAAAAGTTACTACTCCCTCCTTTCCAGTTTATGGCTCAATTTCAAAATCTCTCCAACCAATGTAGACGGTGAGTGGTGGAATTAATTTCGTAGTTTGCACAAGTAATTAGTACGCTCGTTTTTCTCAAGAAGTTATGTTTATCGAGGCATCAATTAGAACGAATGCATGAATGACCACTAAATTTCCATGAACTTCTACATGCATTGGTGTGTTTTCCCTTGACACTGCTTGCATCGGGTGATCTAACGCACCTCGAAATCCAACATGTGATGGTACTACTACTACTAGTAGAATTGAGACTTATATATAAACCATTTTTTAGTCCGAGTTTGTATCGATGGATCGCGCGAAGCAGCAAAAACCAAGCCGTGTCTTGTACTCCTCCATTGATGCTCGCTTTCATGAATTCTGTACTTCCTCGCACCGCCATGTGGGACATATAGCAACCGGGTCGACGTGTCAAGCACCAAATAACAGTACAGAACAGCAGGGGGGCGCACCCCAGTCGTATCGCCCCAGTCGTAGTAATGAGCAATGAGACGTCAAATCACAATGCCGCACCTTCCCAGACGGACGAAGCAACCACATTATTTTGCACTTTGGTTCGCCATCATCTAAAACCACGTAGTATTGCTTCTACCTCAAGAGGGACACGTGCATGGCCTTGGTATATCATGACACATGGACCGCATGATAGGCCATGCTCCCCCGCCGATCGCTCGGTAAATTCACCTCATTTTTACTACTTCCTCCGTATCGGTTTACATGGCATGCACGTCGTTCTAGGTTTAGAATTTAGCTGGCTATATATGTGATGAACAGTATATGTTTAGAAACTACATCCGCTTAAGAATCCAATGATATACCTTTTGTGAAATAGTAACTCATATTTAGTTAGTCAAATGGATGACCTAGAACTATGTGCACGCCCTATAAACCGAGACGCCTAAAAAACAAGACGGAGAGGGTAGTTCAGTACATATATTTTTAGATCAATATAGTCGGGATTCACCAAGGAGCAAAACCAAGTGGTAGGTTGTTCCTGCCGTGTTGGCGGAGCAACTCAAGCAGGGTCAGTCCGCACACAAAATGGAGACACACTTAACAGGACCCCTTTGGCCGACATGTGGCTCATCCACCGTCTTATTCCACGTGCGATGCACCAAATTATAGTTCGGAGCAGCGGTTGGAATTTGGGGCACCCCGGTCGTAGCGCCGCAGTAGTAGAAAATGAGCGATGAGGGGTCAAATCACTAAGCCCCACCTTTCTCGCATTAAGCTGGACGGACACAGAAACCATCATTTCACTCTATGGTGCAAGAGCATAAAGAAAAGAGAAAACCAATGATGCGTAAGGCAGCTACCTAGGGAACCCTAAGGTAGGGGTCTCCACTACATATCCTTTTTTTTAAAGCGCCTCCACTACAAATCGGCTTCTCCCTCGTCCTCTTGAAGAAAACCGATGATGCGTGCGGCGGTAGGGTTTGTAGGAGTACTATGGCATGCAGGGTCATGTCGTAGTAAATGGGAGAGGGATTGAGTTCGAGTCGACGCCTTAAATATGTGTGGGCCGCTTGGTTTTACAGGAACGAGGCAGCATTTTGGGTTCAGGGACCAGTGGAGATATAGTACGTACAAAAAATTGTGGACATAGGTTCGACCGAAAGGCAATGATGCATGGGCCCTGCATTTTGATATACCCGGGGACGCATGAAATTTTCTACTCTACTCAAATCTAGGAAGGTACACATGCATTGAACGCATGAGATTAGGAAACCAAATTATGAATAAATACATACTATAACATGTAAAGCTTTGAGTCATATATTCATGATGTAGATGTTCGTTTAGTTCTTATAGTTCATCTCATTCAAAATCAATTAGTTTTATAAAAATGTTAAGATTCATGGTGTTGTGCATTGTAAAGCATAAAGTAAAAAACAAATAATGGCAATTCATTTAGAAAAATATATATTCAATTATGATACCGAAGATTCTAGAACAAAGGAGAAGTGCTTGTGTTTTGAGGTTTGTGCATTATGCTTAAGTTCAACCATGGAGTCTTCTAAATTGTACATGTGGTAGATCTGGTGGAATGTTGATGATATCCAACGGCCAGTAGTGCTCGGATTTGCCATCTCTGCACTGTCGGATTAGCTTCATCCAACAACCATCTTTCAAAGTTATTCGCACACTATATAGTTCTTGTGCCATAGTTGCATGTCTTTGAAAAAAGCTACTAGTGGACTGTACTAGCTATTTAGGAATAGAAGATGTATACATGGAAGTTGTAGGGAAAGAGATGACATGGAGTATCTTAATTCCTATGAGTAGGGATTGGAAAAGAGATGTCACTTGGTTCACATCATAGGAACTTTTCTATTGAATCTACAGATGACATGTATCTCAATTCCTATAAGGAGGGATTAGAAAAGAGATGTAATTTGGTTCATATCATAGGGAAATTTCTATTGAATATACCCTAATGTTTATTTTCCTTTGAAATTATGGGAGTATAGGAATCCATTCATATGAACCAAGTGGCTCTAAAGCTATAAAAATGATATCATGTTTATTTCCTTTGAAATGTGGAGTATATGAATCTATTCCTATGAACCAATTGGCTCTAAAGAAAAAAATCCTATAAAAATCATATCATATAGAGTTCCTATGATATTCCTCCACACCAAAGGATGGTTGAAATTGTTGTAGGTGATACGATGGTCTTTCTTTGTAGACTCCTCCCCCATCTTTATAGTTACCTCTCGAAGATGAATGAAATAATATATACTGGGTATTCTACATGTGCAATTTGGTACACCAAATCTCGGTAAAAGTTTGCGAGTTTCAAATTTTCAATAAAGCTATATGCACTGCATTTTGGAACGGAGGGAGCATACGATAGTTGCTAACACTCACGTGCAAGATTTGTGTGTAGGAGGAGTGGTTCTTCTGTTAAATGACATGGAAAAACTGACACTGTTGGATGCCGATCTAACGGTTCTTACGGGGTTCGTCAGGAAAAGGCTTGTGGCGAATGTTTGTCGGATAATGATTTACGGACACATGCATTGCATTGATACATGCCCCCCTCTCTCTCACGCACACGCACCCTCACGAGTCACGACTCTCCCGAGTCCTCTCGCACCCACCGCCTTTCTGTAGGTACACGTCACACACATATGTGCTCTTCACACCCTATCCTCAGAACTTCTAAAAAACAAAAGATGTCGCGCACATTTTATTTTAGCTCACATGTCACACACTTATACTATTACTCTTGTGGAGAAGGTTCATTGGGCATAGTATATTGTACTCTCACGAAGAGAAGTAGTGCACGCATGCACTAGTTCTCTCACACCCACTCACCGGTACACGTAGGAGCGCATTTTTTTGAAGTTGGTACAACAAAATCACTCCACTATATATATAAGCAGGAGCTTTAGCACTTTCTTTACTAGGGTTCCTCTCGTTCACTCTCTCATGCTCTCCAGATCTAAGAAAGACATAGGTGGCCACATACACTCTCTCTTCTCACGGCTGGTCACAAATCCGGCCGGACAACCTCGACCGGGGTAGGGTGTAGGTGCATCGTTCACGCTGTCGTCAGCGGCGAGGGAGGAGACCAACGGCTGCCCGCACGTCCCTATCAGCGGCTGTGCCGTTCTCTTCGAGATAGCACCGACTCGGGAGGGCCTCCGACCCCTTCTTCCTCCCTGCGGTATTGTGGCAAAGATGCGGCCTTATGACACCATATTTTCCACATGCCGACGACCCTCGGGTATATATTCCTTCGAAACCTGCCTTCCTCTACTGCCCCAGATCCCCACTTGGCTTCGTGTGGATCTTTTTCTACTTCCATCCGCTGTTCCAAAGCCACCTAGACTTTTACTATTATTAGAGGTAAAGCTATTTCATACAGTCGACTCTAAGAGTTGGTTCAAATAGGGAAGAAAGTGGGAAAGTTGTAGCATGAATCTATGACTTGGTTCTACGAGGAAACGAGGGAAAGTAGTAGATATTGGCTACCCAACCAGTCTCTTGGTTGAAAAGACGAAGAAAGCATGGTGGATGGCGAAGGGTGGGGGGAAGTGGACCTGTCTCTTGGTTGAAAAAGGAAAGAAAGTGACGGGTATTGGGGGACAACGCAAATGACAATGAGCAGGTCTAGATTTCCTGTGCTCACATAGGAAAATGTCGCCGAGGAGATAAAAAATGGGACAAATGCAGACATGCTGCCTGAGTGTTTGCCGCTCTTGGCAACCACATCTGTCTCACCAGTTTATGCCCCTGCTGTCCCTACGCCCATATCGCTATCGTTAATGTAAAATCACATGAAGTATTAAGCAATGCCACCTAATGTCACTATAAGTAATGGCCTAGTGCCGTCGATAAATTGAAGCAATGCCACCACCATTTTATGAAGTGCTTCCGTCTTGCTTTATTTCCCATGAATTGTGTTTTTGCAGTTACACTTAAATTTCACACCGCTAACATTGCTTCATCCTAGTGGAACTGCACAAATTTGATTGCAGATTTACTGACCATGTGCTACTCTCATGACAGTAATACTAATGATATTGTTCTGCATGTTAATCTAGTGGCAGTGTTGATGTGATGTGATGCTACTTACTTAAGGGCACTTTCATACTATCAATCTAGTGCCAATTATAACACAATAGATGTTGTTGTTAATCACACGCCACTACAAATATCTGTCACTGTTTAAATAACCGTATTTTGTATTTGCGCAAACAGGGATGTCTGTCTCCATATCGTTTTGGGATGTCCGTCTCCGTATCCTTTCTATCCGCGCAATCAAAAGCACACACCTCATTTTATTAGAACTGCACAAAATGAGATGGCTATCCCTCGCTGCCGTCGTCTAACCACCCGTCTTCCAGGTATTCCTACATTGGTAGTAACTACGTAGAAAGACCAACACAATCTAAAAGAAGTTGTTTCGTACGTTTTACTTCCTGATTGTAGTGTAGGGACGAGCGAAAAAAAACTGCATGCTAGTCTGGAATGGACTTTCTACCAGTTCATCCATGGACCGAGGACTAGCTGGCATGGTTGCACATCGGTTTTTTGGACAGGTGCACGGAAAAGAGGCATTGTGGTCTACTTATTTCTGCAAATAGCGGTGCTTAAATTTAGTGGAATGCACAAGAATTTCAGCTGGTCAGTACACTGCATGGTTCATTTCAACATTCCAGCTGAGACCACAATTATAATTGGTTATTCTGGAATGAGAGAACCTAAACCTAGATAGTGGCAACAAGAAAAAACCAGAGTGAACTCCAGGAAATTTAAGCCTGCCGGGAGGCCCTTTGCTTAGAGAAGCCTTGCTTGCTTTTTCCTGATTTGTAAGCCTTCTCACAACTTTGTCTTTTGCTATGAACTAGTATATGTTTGTTATGTTCTATGAATCATTGAGATGTATAAAATTTCTTAACTTATGCTTTTCAAGTTTTTTATGAAGCTGAGTTTAAAGTGAGTGTTCCACATGAACGCTGGACTAGCGTGCGAACGTTTGGAATTTACATTGTGGCCTCAGTTAACTGCATGAACCACTGTAACAAGATACATAGTTGCTTATATGTTAGACATCATATTGTTGATTGTTAGCTGGTCGATAGCCTAGTGTTGAAGCGAGCCGAGCCAATGTACCGTGTTTTGCACAACTGCTTACAAGTGGGGTAGCACCAACAATGTTTACAAGTACTTATGTATACGTCGGCGTACAGTTGTCGAACGAGTACTCTATTTCATCAAACACACACTGCTTGTATGATAAACCGCGACAACTTATGTCTTACCATGCCATATTCATGAAAAAACTAGTGAGGACGCATCTGTTTTGGCAACAATTATGATGGTTCTCACATGATTCACATGCACACAAAATTAGCAGCAGTTCCCATAGACGGATT
Organism: Triticum dicoccoides; assembly: GCF_002162155.2. NCBI lineage: Eukaryota > Viridiplantae > Streptophyta > Magnoliopsida > Poales > Poaceae > Triticum > Triticum dicoccoides. The sequence continues at coordinate 557,720,567 of NC_041393.1, read as the reverse complement.
CAAATAGAGTACTAGCCCCAGAGGGCTCGATAGCAAGCAAGGTTTGGATAATTAGACACAATCCAAACTACTATTAAACACTAGCTGGGGCAACTATTTCATGTCTCGATCTAATTTGGACTGGACACAAGATAGACCTTGCCATGAACATCATCGAGGACGTCCGGCAGCAGCTCAATCCTGTGAACCTTCATGAAGACAACCTTGTGGCCTTACCACTCATAAACTTTTTTGTGGAGGCATGCCACGTCATCTTCCTGCGTAAGCTTGACAAGAACAATATGCCTCACAAACGAAGGAGTAGCTTTGAACTTCTTGTGCTTCAGTACACCCTGGACAACATGCCTGACAACAGTGAGGCTGGAATACAACTCGACATTGGTATAAGCGCAAATGGCTTCCAGGATCCAACAGCCTAAGAACTCTGTTTTCCCAGTGCGTATATTCAGGTCATCCGCATCATAGCGAGTGACATGTACAACCACACAATCCTTGCCTGCATCAGGGCTCTAATTGAAACATAAACAAATTTTGAATTACTTTCCAGTATAAGAAACACAATTTTTTAAACCACCATGTATAGCATGGCATCAAAGCTAATAAAATTTTGCATTATTCATCACCACATACTTAGATGAAAAACCACAATCGAGATCGACAAAGAAGAAAATCACCTTGGGCAGCTCAGCGGAGGGGGGGGACACATCCTCGAAGGGGGAAAACTGCTCCTGTAGTGCCACGGGGGCTGTAACCTCAAGCGGGGCGTTGACCATCTCAGTAGTGGCCGTGAGCGTATCTGGGGACGGCTCGGTGGCTGCCTCCATCTTCTTGGAGTTCTCTGTCTTGTGGGGATCAGCTTCCCGCGTCTGCTCCAATATCGGCAGATCTTTGCCTCGTTCTCCTTGGTCCATCATGAAACTGACGAATACTAGGAGACCACTAAAAGGAAAACACAATCGCAATGACAATGAAACAAAAAAGAGAGTGAGGATCAGTTACTCCTTTGCAAAAGTTCTTTTTTTTTCTCTGAACGAAAATATACCAACATCACGGATCCACTTACCTTCCCTTCGTAGAGAGAGAAGAACAGTGGCAGATGCGAGTGTTGCCTTTCTTGAAGACGGTGAGGGAGAAGGGGATTCAGCGAAGAGTGAAATGATGGTTGCTTCGTCCGTCAAACTTAGACTGCGGGGAGGTGGGGTTTTGTGACACGACGGCTCGTTACTGCCGCACTACGACTGGGGTGACTCTCCGCCTGCATACTGCCTTCTAATTTGGTGGATGGCATTTGGGCCCATGTGCTGCATGGCCCACATGTCGGTGAACAAAAGTATAACAACATTCAGTAGAGGGAGACGTTTCGATGACCTAGGAGGAGCCAGAAGCGGTATTGTATCCATTGTACTAGTAGTAATTGTTTTTCTGGGTAGTCGTAGAGTGTCTCCACTGTACTAGTAGTGATTGTTTCTCTAGGCCCAAGACAAAACAGCCCATCCACCCTAGTAAATAGTAAAATCAATTCAAAAGCCCATATATTTACTGAATGAGAGGCGCTACCCACACCCAGCACCCCCCCCCCAAAAAAAACCTGGGTGCTCTTCTTCCTCGTCACTCCCACCCACCTCACGTCAGCTCGCTACACTCGTACCCCCAAATTCCTCACCTCACTCCTACAGAAAACCCCAGCTCCCCTTCTTCCTCACTACTATAGAAAAACCCCATATCCCCTTCTTCTTCACTAGCACTACAACCAGGCTCGTCATTCGTTACTCTGCTCAAATTCGTGAGCACTACGCGACACCCTCAAGGAAAATGAGTCGGCTAACCCCAGCGCCAAGAAGATGAGGCTCCCGCCAGCGGCGACGCCTATTGTAGATCCCGCACCCGGCAGCGCGGGGAGAAGTGGTGACCCCACTCCCCCACCGGATCCCAGGAACCCGTATAATCTCGGGTGGACCGCAACAACAATCTCCCAGACGCCGTCCTTGGGGAGATCATCTCGCTTCTCCCCACCCAGGATTGCTGCCGCACACAAGTCCTCTCAATTCGGTGGTGCCCTCTATGGCACGCCGTGCCCCTTAATCTCAACTATCGTCAGCTATCTCTCTTCAATGATTTTGAAATCCCGAGAGCCATCATCTCCTCCCACTAGGGCTCCGTTTAAAGCCTCTGCATCCCGTCATGCTACCTGAGCAAGCATACCATGCCCTGCACGGTGGACGCCTGGCTGAAATCCACTGAATTCACAGAACTACAGTTGCTTGAGTTCTACTATTCCCCTGGAAATCACATACCACATACCGAACGCCATGTACTTGTGCCCTCAGCACCAATGTCCATCTCGCGGCTTTCCTCCTCTCTTCACACCGCCACCTTTGTGCTGTGCTACCTACCAGACAATCTGGTACTAAACCTTCGACTCCCATTTCTCAAGAAACTTTCACTTGTGCGGGTTAGTATATCGGAGGCCTCATTGCACAAAATCATCCACTCCAGTTTCCCTGCCCTGGATTGCTTGGTGCTTGTCACTGTTAGAATCGGTTGTCTCCAAATAAAGTCGCCTAACCTTGTAAGAATTGGAATTTCTTTTGATGGAAGGCAGCTCACCATCCAAGATGCCCCTTCACTTCAAAGGTTGATCCTTGATTCTAGTTATTCACCGTTGCAAATAACCGTCCTCTCTACGCCTAAACTGGAGACCTTGGGTGTAATACATGATCTTTGTGCTCATTTCAATATGGTGTTTGGATCCACAGTTCTTCAGGTACTTTATATTATCATCTACACTTGTAACCATAAGCTGCATTTTAAATTTCTGCACATAAGTTATATATCATCTTGGAGTACACATTTTGTACTAATATTATGTTCTATGCTCAATGAAGAGTTTCTCCATGGATGGCCTACCAATGGTGCTGGATTCTGTCAAGATCTTATATATCCAAATGAATAGTTTTGATCTGAACAAGATTATAGGCTTGCTGCAATACTTTCCATGTCTGGAGAAGTTGTATATAAAGGTGATAATTTCACGCACATTGGAAGCCCGCATATAGTGTACTAGAATTAACCGTTCAGCTGTTGCTCTTTCGACACTCATTTTTTAGACCTTAACTGTTTTCAATCTTCATGTCTATTTAGGCAACAGGACGGGGTAAGAAAGTTATAACCAATCCGTGGATTCATAAGCATCGGGATTTTCTCACTTCTCATGAGATTCGATTGAAGACAATAACGCTAGAACGATATGTAGCCAATCGTGCAAACACTAGATTTGTCACATTCTTCCTGCTGAATGCGAGGTTACTATTGTCCATCAGGCTTATGTTTATCAGCAGCATGGTTTTGATGGATGGGTATGTTGAAGAGCAAAAAAAGGAGTTTTAGGTGGCCAAAAGAGCTTCTGAACGTGTCAGGCTTCTATTTAAAACATATTGTGGTAATAATCCAGTAAATTTTACGACCCAGGATGTTCATTCTATGGACCTGACCGATCCATTTGACTATGACTGCCAAAAACAGTGCTGGAGTTAGATGTTGTTGCCCTTTTCAACCCGGGTTTTGTGTCAACCTAATGAACAATTAACCCTCGTGCTTTTGTACAGTTTGTAAGCTAGAGTTAGATGTTCTTGCCCTTTCCAACTCGGCTGTGACTGCCATATTTTCTTTGAAACAAGGCAAATGGATTGCCATTCATTTAATTTAGAGTGAAATATTGTAACAAATCCCAACCAAGGGAAATAACATCACTCTTGCCGGTTGCTTGAGCTCACTGTGCATTACAGAAGCCAACTGATTAGCCCCCACCTGCACCCACAAACTTATTTCGAACTAGCACATCAAATGGGCTATAAATTTTCATAGGAAAGGCTGCATGACCGGGACAAATTTTGAATCTGACATTTGGGACCCGCCAGGAAATAGCCTATCCAAGGTGGTGTCGACTTACTAGCTAGTCAACAAACAATTCTGCCTACCAGCCGTTGGATTGACATCCAACATCTGTCGTGTATCTTCTATATCTTGTCTTCTTCTTCCTCTAGCCGCCAAAACCAAACCACCCCATCGGCTCCGTCTGCACCCGCCTCCCATGGCTGGCTGCGCCTCCACCGCCCTACCATACCGTCCAACGTTGGCCAGTCCCTCCCTCTATTCCCCCACACGTCATGTTATTCTCCGGCGACGTCAGCCCCAACATGCACCCGCACCCGAACCAGTCAACCCTCGTACTCCCCTCCATGTGCGACTGGACTGACGCATCTTCCACGGCTCCTGTTCATTTCGTCCGAGGCCTCATCATCATCCTCCGCCTTGGTTCGCTTGCCGTGCGCGTTGCGCCGCCCTCTTGCGTTGTCAACGTCGTCAACAACCGAGAGGAACACGTAGATGACTGTACAAGGAAAGGATGACAGTAGGGACCCACCAGCGTCATGGCAGTGTGCAAGCAGGTGCATCTATATTATAGGCCCAAAAATGTGGTTCCTCCTAATGGTTGGACATCTAGGGCTCATGCCATTATCAACGTAGTCAATAGACGAGAGAATTACACTACGAGCGGATGACACCAGGGACCCAGCAGGTTGCGCAGTTTTTTTGAGGAATAAGCAGTTTTTATTTATACTAGTTTTAGCGACGGATCAGGGTAACAACGGGGCTGTGCGAGGGCTGTGGCCCGTCTAGCTAGGGTTTTATTTATGTTTACCACATCATGAGCCCAGTTGTGTTTTTTTCTTGCTGAAAATGGTTAGCCCAATTCTATTTTTTAAAAGAAATACCCAAATGAGGCCTACTTGCTTTATCAGCCCTGCTGGGCTGTAAATCTTTCAAGACGAGCAGAGTTTCATTCGGTTTGCCCAAAAATGGGCTGTACATTTTTAAAACACATCAAATCGGGGATTAGTTTCAATTTTTTTTCATTACAAGATTTTAAATTCCATTGATTTTTATGCATGGACAATTATTTGGATTTTGTATTTATATTTATTTTTTTCAAAATAGTTTGAATGTGAATCGATATTTCGGGATTAAAAACAGTTGACCGCACCGAAATATGCAAAATTTCTTATACTTTTTACCTGTGGCCACAATATGGGGTGTAATGCTAACAAAAAGAAGATGGGCTCCAAAAAAATTCCTAAGAATTAGAAAATGGGATGTACATTATTAGAAATAATGGTAGATGGGTTGTATGATGTTCTCCACAGATTTGAGGCGGACTTGTGCGCCTACTACAGGTTGACGCATATGCTTTCCTAAAAAAAGATTGACACACACGCAACACCGTGTCAACTTACTCAACACACGAGAGCAATGACTATTGGATGTCCATCCAACGACTTTTGTGCTTCTTCAATCTCTACTCTTCCTGCTCCAGCCGCTCAAACAAGCGCCGGCGGGACTGCCTGCTCCCTCGTCCCGCGGCCGGCTATGCTGCCGCGTAGGCCTCACCGCCCCACCGTACTCCCATCGCTGGCCAAGCCATCCCTCTACTCACCCACACCTGCTGTTATTCTGCGGGGACGGCAGACGAACCAGTAAACCCCCGTACTCCCCTCCGCGTGGGAAACAACTGTCGAGTCTTCCCTGGCTCCGTGTTGTTCCCTTCCTAGGCCTCGCCGTCGTCCACCGCCCTGGTGCTCTCGGCGCGGCCTGGTCAACGTGTTCAATGAACGACATCCATCGGAAGTGTATTGTACGTGGAGAGGCTGACAGCTAGGTCCACAGCCGCACGCAAGGAAATGCCTCCTTATTACGCGCAAAATAATGATTCCTCCACCTGACAGCTAGGACCCACCGGAAGGGCCTCTGTGTTTCACGAAAAAAAACATTCCCCCCGCTGACAGGTCGGACCCACTAGCTATATCTTCGCACGCAAGGAAGTGCCTCCTTATTACGCACAAAAAAATGAATACTCCCGGCTAGCTGGGACCCACCATAGTGGGAGGCTGACTTGTGGTCCTACTAAGTTGACGGGGATGGAGGGCTTTGTCAACTTAGTCAATATGAACGATTCTAGCTCCAGTGACCGTACGATGTCCATCCAATGGCCATAGTGCTTCTTCAACCTCTGGTCTTCTTGCTCCAGCCGCCCAAAGCAGCACAGGTCGTGCCGCCTGCTCCTGCCTCCCGTGGCCGGCTGTCGTGCCGCGGAGGCGTCACCGCCCCTACTACTCTCACCACTGGCCAGGCCATCCCTCCACTCACCCACACCCCCTGTTATTCTGCGGCGACGACAGCCTCACACCGCAGCCGAACCAGTGAACCCTCGTACTCCTTTCTGTGTGGGCATGCACTACCGCGTCTTCCCCGGCTCCGTGTTGTCCCCTTCCTAGGCCTCGCCATCGTCCACCACCGTGGTGCTCTCGGCGCGGTGTGGTCAACGTGGTCAACGACCGACTTCCATCGGAAGAGTACTGTACGTGGAGAGGCTGACAGATGGGTCCACAACAGCCGCAAGGAAGTGCCTCCTTATAACGGACAAAATAATTATTCAACCACCTGACAGCAGGGACCCATCGGATGGGCCACTGTATTTCACGAAAAAAAGATTTCCCCCTGGCTGCTGGGACCCACCGGACGGGCCATTGTATTTCATGAAAAAAACGTTCCCCCCGTTGTCAGCTTGGACCCACCTTGGTGGGAGGCTGACTTGTGGGCCAACTAAGTTGACGAGGATGGAGGGCTTTGTCAACTTAGTCAATATGAATGATTCTAGCTCCAGTGACCATACGATGTCCATCCAACGACCGTAGTGCTTCTTCAACCTCTGGTCTTCTTGCTCCAGCCGCCCAGAGAAGCGTCGGTCGTGCCGCAGGCTCCTGCCTCCCGTGGCCGGCTGTGCTACCGCGAAGGCCTCACCCCTACCTACTATTCCCACCGCTGGCCAGGCCCTGCGGTGACGGTAGCCACACACTGCAGCCGAACCAGTGAACCCTCATACTCCTATCTGCACGGGCTTCTGCTGCCGCGTCTTCCCCGACCCCGCGTCGTCCCCTTCCTAGGCCTTGCCGTCGTCCACCGCCCTGGTGCTCTTGGTGCGGCGTGGTCAACGTGGTCAAGGAACGACTTCCATCAGAAGAGTACTGTACGTGGAGATGCTAACAGCTGGGTCCATGGCGGCTGCAAGGAAGTGCCTCCGTATGACGCGCAAAATAAATTATTCCTCCACATGACAGTAGGGACTGACCGGACGGGCCACCATATTTCATGAAAAAAATGTTTCCCCCTGACTGCTGGGACCCTCCAGCTACATCTTCGCACGCAAGGAAGTGCGTCCATCTTACGGGCAAAAAAAATGATTCGCCCCCCTGACTGCTGGGACCCACCAGCTACATCTTTGCACGCAAGGAAGTGCTTGACAGTTGGGACCCACCTGGTCGAAGCGTACGTAGCGTTGTCATTCTGGTCGCGAACATGTACGTACATACTGGTCGATGAAGAGGCGCGCATGTGTCATAGTAGAGGCGTGCATGTGTCGTAGTATAGGCACGCACGTAGCATGTACACTTACGTACATCGGCCAGGGTGCAAGAAAGAAAATACGGCCACGTACGTACATATGGGCGGGGTCTCGAACACCTACTCGCGCATACATACGGCCAGCGCTCGTGTACATGGCTGGTTCATAACGGAGAAACTGCATCATCGTCGTGTTCATGGGGAGGCAACGAAATGCATCATGTTCATCAGGAGGCAACAGAACGCGTGGGAGCCAACCGGCTTGGACGGAACACCTGATAGAAACGAGGCCTGGCGTACTGTAGAACAGAGGAAATGGCCTTGTGTTCGACCGGCCACGGTCAAAACGGGATCCTGTTAATCGGGAGGGGTCTGGTGTACCGCAAAACGAAGAAAACGGACTTCTGTTGGACCTGCTACGATCGAAATGGGGTCCTGTTGATTAGGAGGGGTGTGGCGTACCGCAAAACAGAGGAAACGGACTTGTGTTGGAGTGGTACGGTCGAAACGGGGGTCCTTTTCATCGAGAGGTGTGTGGCATACCGCAAAACGGGACTCCACGGGATACTGTTCATCTCCACCATCGACCTCCTCCAGACTCCACTGGCTACTGTTCATCCACCGTCGACCTCCTCCAGCGTCCACCTACGACTGTTCATCCATGGGCTCCTGTTCATCCAGCCTGCACCGCACGCTACTCCACCGGCTACTGTTCAACCAGCCCTCTCCACGGGCTCCTGTTCAACCACCCCTCCATGGGCTACTGTTCAACCAGCCCTCCACCGGCTACTGTTCAACCAGCCCTCCATCGGCTACTGTTCAACCTTCCCCCCATGGGGTCCTATTCATCCATCCCTCTACGGGGTCCTGTTCATCCACGCCCAACCGGCGCGATCGATCGGGGTCCTATTCATCCAGTGGTAACACCACAGGGTCCTGTTCATCCACCCCCCCGGGAACTGTTCATCCAACCCCCCAGCAACGCTCATTGTTCATCTAGAGGCAGCATCGATCGGCTTCAGTTAGCAGCAGTAGCGAAGGAATCGCTCGATCGCTCGGGTTCAGTAACGCGTAGCCTGCAGTGCAACCGCTTGAGTTCAGTTAGGCGATGCCTCATTTGGGTTCAGTTAGAGCCCAACGCCTCGCACCCACGCGTGTATGATACGAGAGAAACGTGCATCACTCGGCCCCTGACCACCCACCGTAACCGGGGACTCCCCGATATTTTCCTCGCCCTCACTTCTGCCATGGTTTTTTCCATCATGGACGGCCAAAAGAATGTCATGGACGGCCAATTTTCTGTCATGATTTTTTGTCGTAGAAGTAGGAGCCCACCACATCTATGATGATACCAGATTTTGTCACAATTATCATCATAGAAGTTAAATAAGTATGACAGGAAAAAAATTCGTTTGGCCCAAAATGTCACGGATGTGTCTTTTGTTGGTAGTGCAACACTATGTAAACGGTACCTGCACACAAAGAACAAATACTTGCAACCCGATGCGTAAGAGGGTTGTCAATCCCTCTCGGGTAAAAGATTGGTAAAGATATAATTTGGTAGATGCAAATAAAATTCAGTGAGGTATTTTTGGGTTTTTGATAATATAGATCTGAAAATAAAAGATGCAAATAAATAAAAAGGCAAGTAGCAATATAGATCTGAAGATATATGATGAGAAAATAGACCCCGGGGCCGTAGATTTCACTAGTCGCTTCTCTCAAGAAAATAGCACACGGTGGGTAAATGAATTACTGTTGGGCAATTCATAGAACCTCGAATAATTATGACGATATCCAAGCAATGATCATTATATAGGCATCACGTCCAAGATTAGTAGACCGACTCCTGCCTGCATCTAGTACTATTACTCCACACATCGACCGCTATCCAGCATGCATCTAGTGTATTAAGTTCATGGAGAAACGAAGTAATGCAAGAAGAATGGTGACATGATGTGGACGAGATCTATTCATGTAGGAATAGCCCCCATCTTGTTATCCTTAACAGCAATGATACATACATGTCTTGCTACCCCTTCTGTCACCGGGAAAGAACACCGTATGATCGAACCCATCACAAAGCACCTCTTCACATGGCAAAAAAATTGATCTAGTCGGCCTAACTAAACCAAAAATTTAAAGAAGAAATGCGAGGCTATAAGTAATCATGCATATAAGAGATCAAAGGAACTCAAATAACTTTCATGGATAAATAGATCTGATCATAAACTCAAAGTTCATCATATCCCAACAATCACACAGCAAAAAGAGTTACATCAAATAGATCTCCAAGAGACCATTGTATTGAGAATCAAAAAGAGAGAAGAAGCCATCTAGCTACTGCCTACTGATAACCCACAAGTATAGGGGATCGCAATAGTTTTCGAGGGTAGAGTATTCAACCATTTACTGATTCGACACAAGGGGAGCCAAAGAATATTCTCAAGTATTAGCAGCTGAGTTGTCAATTCAACCACACCTGAAAGACTTAATATCTGCACTAAATTATTTAGTAGCAAAGTAGTATGGAAGTAACGGTAACAGTGGCAAAACTAATAGTAGCAGTCTTTTAGTAATCACAACAGTGGCAATGGAGAAGTAACTTAGCAAAGATCAATATGAAACGAGCTCGTAGGCAATGGACCAATGATGGATAATTATGCAGGATGGCGTTCATCATGCAACGGTTATAACATAGGGTGACACATAACTAGCTCCAGTTCATCGATATAATGTAGGCATGTATTCCGAATATAGTCATATGTGCTTATGGAAAAGAACTTGCATGACATCTTTTTTCCTACCCTCCCGTGGCAGGGGGGTCCTATTGGAAACTATGGGATATTAAGGCCTCGTTTTAATAGAGTACCAGACCAAAGCTTTAGCACTTAGTGAATACATGAACTCCTCAAACTACGGTCATCACCGGGAAGTGTCCCGACTATGTCACTCCGGGTTTGCCAGATCATAACACGTAGTAGGTGACTATAACTTGCAAGATAGGATCAAGAACACACATATATTCATGAAAACATAATAGGTTCAAATCTGAAATCATGGCACTCGGGCCCTAGTGACAAGCATTAAGCATGGCAAAGTCATATGAACATCAATCTTAGAACATAATGGATACTAGGGATCAAACTCTAACAAAACTAACTCACTTACATGGTAAATCTCATCCAACCCATCACCGTCCAGCAAGCCTATGATGGGATTACTCACACGCGGCGGTGAGCATCATGAAATTGGTGATGGAGGATGGTTGATGATGACGATGGCGACGGATTCCGCTCTCCAGAGCCCTGAACAGACTCCAGATCTGCCCTCCCGAGGAAGAACAGGGCTTGGCGGCGACTCAGTATTGTAAAACGCGATGAATCCTTCTCTTAGATTTTTTTTCTCCTCAAATGTGAATATATGGAGTTGGAGTTGAGGTTGGTGGAGGTCCATGAGGCCCACAAGACAGGGGGCGCGCCTACGGGGGTAGGGCGCGCCCCCACCCTTGTGGCTAGGGTGTGGGTCCCCTTTGGTTGATCCTCTCGCTAATATTTTTTATTTATTCCAAAGGTCATTCCGAGAAATTTTATTTCTCCACAAAAATAACACCATGGAAGTTCTGCTCAAAACAACATTAGTCCGGGTTAGTTACATTCAAATCATGCAAATTAGAGTCGAAAACAAGGGCAAAAGAGTTTGGAAAAGTAGATACGATGGAGACGTATCAACTCCTCCAAGCTTAACCCATTGGTTGTCCTCAAGCAATTCAGTTGACAAACTGAAAAGTGATAAAGAAAAACTTTTACAAACTCTATTTGATCTTGTTGTTGCAAATATGTAAAGCCAACATTCAAGTTTTTAGCAAAGATCATGAACTAACCATATTCACAATAACATTTAGGTCTCACGTTTACTCATATCAATGGCATAATCAACTAGTGAGTAATAATAATAAATCTTGGATGACAACACTTTGTCAAAACAATCATGATATGATATAACAAGATGGTATCTCGCTAGCCCTTTCTGAGACCACAAAACATAAATGTAGAGCACCCCTGAAGATCAAGGACTGACTAGACATTGTAATTCATGGGAAAAGAGGTCCAGTCACAGTCATACTCAATATAAATTAGTAACAACACATACAAATGACAGTGGTGCTCTCTAACTGGTGCTTTTTATAAGAGGATGATGACTCAACATTAAAGTATATAGATAGGCCCTTCGCAGAGGGAAGCAGATTTACATAGGTGCCAGAGCTCGAGTTTTTGAAACAAAGATAAATAATATTTTGAGCGGCATGCTTCCATTTTTCAATATAACAACCAAGAGATATCAGTATCTTCCATGCTACATACATTATAGGCAGTTCCGAAATAGAATGGTAAAGTTTATACTCCCCCACCACCAATAAACACATTCCATGGCTGGTCCCAAAACAACGGGACCGTCCAACTAACAACAATCCTGGGGGAGTTTTGTTCGCAATTATTTTGATTTGATTTGAGCATGGGACTAGGCATCCCGGTTACCGGCCATTTTCTCGTGAATGATGAGAGGAGTCCACTCATCATGATAATGACCCACCTAGCATGGAAGATATAGACTTGCTACATGAGCAATTCGAGCATACAAAATAGAATTTCATTTGAAGGTTTAAAGTTTGGTACATGCAAATTTACTTGGAACGGTAGGTAAATACCACATATAGGTAGGTTTGGTGGACTCATATGGAATAAATTTGGGGTTTATGGAAGTGGATGCACAAGCAGTATTCCCGCTTAGTACAGGTGAAGGCTAGAAAGAGACTGGGAAGCGACCAACTAGAGAACGACACAGTCATAAACATGCATTAAGATTAACCAACAATGAGTGCAAGCATGAGTAGGATATAAACCACCATGAACATAAATATCTTGGAGGCTATGTTGATTGTGTTTCAACTACATGCGTGAACATGTGCCAAGTCAAGCCACTCGAATCATTCAAAGGAGGATACCATCCTATCATACTACATCACAACCATTTTAATAGCATGTTGGCACACAAGGTAAACCATTATAAACTCCTAGCTAATTAAGCATGGCATGAGTAACTATAATCTCTAATTGTCATTGCAAACATGTTTCATTCATAATAGGCTGAATCAGGAACGATGAACTAATCATATTTAGAAAAACAAGATAGGTCGAGTTCATACCAGCTTTTCCTTATCTCAATCATTTCATCATATATCGTCATTATTGCCTTTCACTTGCACGACTGAACGGTGTGGATAATAATAATAGTGCACATGCATTGGACTAAGCTGGAATCTACAAACATTTATTCAAAGGAGAAGAAAAGGTAATATGGGCTCTTTGTTAGATCAACAATAATGCATATGAGAGCCACTCATCATTTTCATCGTGGTCTTCTCCTCTCTACCCCCAAAGAAAAGAAAATAATTTTAAAGAAACACACTGAAATATTTTTGGAGTTTTTGTTTTTCTGAAGAAAGTAAAACAAGAGCGAGAAAAACTATTTACACGGGAAAGCTCCCAACCTCACAAAAGAAGAACGATAAATCTTTTTGGGTTTTCTTATTAATACAACTACTACAAGCATGGAAAGTAAACTAGCTAGAAGTTACAACTATTTTTATTTTTGTTTTTTATCAAAGTTTTTCAAACACACAAGAAGAAAGCGGGAAAAAATAAACTAGCAAGGATAGTACAATGAAAAAGGATGAACACCGACAACTAGAGTGAATGTGTGAACATGAATGTAGTGTCGATGAGAAATACGTACCCCCCCCCCCAAGCTTAGGCTTTTGGCCTAAGTTGGTCTAGGGCCACCACTGGCCCGGATGATATCCGACATCATAGTTGGGGTCGTACTGTGCTGCGGCCGCTACCGCCTGACGAGCTGCTTCCTAGAGGCGAGCGGCCTCCACTATTCTCTCATACTCGTTTGCCTCCTCTCTGGTCATAACATATCTCCCATTTGCCTCCGCACAAAGGAATCGGTGAGGTAATAGTATTGCTGGCACTTATCTGTTACGAAGTCCTCAAGATCAGCATTACGCACATACGCATCAAATGCATCCTTAAAGCCTGCATGGACCATAAATTCATCCGATGGCCATTCACAAAGCCGCACTTGAGCTACCCTTGGTGGGTCAAGGCCCGGCTCACGTATCGCGAGCCTTGGTGCTTGCTTCCTCTAAGAACCACCTTGGTACATTCTCCTAGACATCTTTCTTCCTCTGATTTTTTTTGAAATTTTTAGTGACTCAAAATAAAAGTGAACCAAACTCAACAAGTTGATAGCAACTACTCCTACAATTTCCTAGAGACTATATCATGCATCAAAAATACTTTGGACCATATAAATTTGACATGTAAGATCAAGAACAGGGTCACCTAAGCAGCAAAGATTTGCAAATAATAAAGCACTAGAACAAAATCTAATTGCACCATTGGAGGAGTCACATACCGAAGAACAATCCCCAAAGCAGTTTTGTGAATGGAGCTTTGAGCAAGGAGATCAAAAATGGCAGCAAAATGAGCAAGATCACGAGTTTGAGCTACGGGGTGATTTTTTCTGGAGGAAGACGAAGTGGATAGGTGCTGGAATAAATGAAGGGGGGCACGTGGAGCCCACAAGACAGGGGGTGTGCCCAGGGGGTAGGCCATGCCCTCCACCCTTGTGGCTAGCTGGTGTGCCCCCTGGTGTGTGCTAAGTGCCAGAAATTCTCAAATATTCTACAAAAAATCATACTAAATTTTTCACGGCATTTGGATAACTTTTATTTTTGGAGTATTTTTTATTACAAGGATAATTCAGAAACAGACAGAAAATACTATTTTTGCTTTATTTATTCTAAATAACAGAAAGTAAAAGGAGGGTACAGAAAGTTGTGTTTTCTAAATTCATCCCTCTCATGCTCATCAATAGGAATCCGTTTACAAGGTTGATCAAGTCTTATTAACAAATTTCTTCCGAATGACATGAAACTGGAGAATTTTCGAACAACACTAAGTTACCTCAACGGGGATATGCATGTCCCCAACAATAATAATACCATATTTCTTTTTGACAGTAGGAAGAGGGAATTCAAACCTCCAATAGTGATAGTTGAAATTTTTCCAATAGAATTGATACTATGAACTTGAGGTTGTTTCTTCGAAAAGTGTACTGTATGCTCATTACCATTAACATGAAAAGTGACATTGCCTTTGTTTCATCAATAACAGCCCCTGCAGTATTTATAAAGGGTCTACCAAGGATGATCGACATACGGTCGTCCTCGGGAATATCAAGAATAACAAAGTCCGTTAAAATAGTAACATTTGCAACCACAACAGGCACATCCTCACAAGTACCAATGGGTATAGCAGTTGATTTATTAGCCATTTGCAAAGAGATTTCAGTAGGTGTCAACTTATTCAAATCAAGTCTACAATATAAAGAGAAAGGCATAACACTAACACCGGCTCCAAGATCACATAAAGCAGTTTTAACATAGTTTCTTTTGATGGAGCACGGTATAGTTGGTACTCTTGGATCTCCAAGTTTCTTTGGTATTCCACCCTTAAAAGTATAATTATTAAGCATGGTGGAAATTTCAGCTTCCGGTACCTTTCTTTTATTAGTGACAATATCTTTCATATACTTAGCATGCATTTTAAGCATATCAGTCAAACGCATACGCAAAAAGATAGGTCTAATCATTTCAGCAAAGCACTCAAAATCCTCATCATCCTTTTTCTTGGATGTCTTAGGAGGAAAAGGCATGGTTTCTAAACCCATGGTTCTCTTTCTTTACCATGCTTCCTAGCAACGAAGTCTCTCTTATCATAACGTTGATTCTTCGATTGTGGGTTATCAAGATCAAAAGCAGGTTCAACTTCTACATCATTTTCGTTACTAGGTTGAGCATCAACATGAACATCATCATAAATATTATCACTAGTTTCATGTTCATCACCAGATTGTGTTTCAGCATCAGAAATAGAAATATCATTAGGATTCTCAGGTGTGTCAATAACAGGTTCACTAGAAGGGTGCAAAGTCCTATCAGCATTCCTTTTCTTCTTATTAGCGGGACTAGGTGCATCAGTATTAATTCTCTGAGAATCTTGCTCGACTCTCTTAGGATGGCCCTCAGGATACAAAGGTTCCTGGGTCATTTTACCACCTCTAGTCATAACTCTAACAACATTATCATTGTTCTTATTATTTAACTCATTGAGCAAATCATCTTGTGCCTTAAGTACTTGTACTACTTGAGTTGTAACCATGGAAGCATGTTTAGTAATAATCTTAAGATCACTTTTAACTCTAGACATATAATCACTCAAGTGTTCAACCATATAAGCATTACGTTTCAATTGTCTACCAACATAGGTATTGAAATTTTCTTGTTTAACAATAAAGTTGTCAAACTCATCCAAGCATTGACTAGTAGACTTATTATGAGGAGTATCACCTTCATCAAATCTATAGAGAGAATTTACCTTTACTACCTATGTCGGGTTATCAACACCATGTATTTCTTCAATAGGTGGTAAATTCTTAACGTCTTCAGCTTTAATATCTTTTTTCTTTCATAGATTTCTTTGCCTCTTGCATGTCTTCAGGATTGAGAAATAGAATACCCCTTTTCTTCGGAGTTGGCTTAGGAGTTGGTTCAGGAAGTGTCCAATCATTATCATTACTCAATATATTATTCAATAGCAATTCAGCTTGCTCAACAGTTCTTTCCCTGAAAACACAACGAACACAACTATCCAGGTGGTCTCTGGAAGCATCGGTTAGTCCATTATAAAAGATATCGAGTATTTCATTTTTCTTGAGAGGATGATCAGGCAAAGCATTAAGTAATTGAAAAAACCTCCCCCAAGCTCGTGGGAGACTCTCTTCTTCAATTTGCACAAAGTTAAATATTTCCCGTAAGGCAGATGAGCGGCAAAATATTTTATAGAGAAGTAGTAAATCATATCCCGGGGACTATGTACACAACCAGGAGCAAGAGAATTGAACCATATCTTAGCATCACCCTTTAATTAGAAAGGAAACAACTTAAGAATATAGTAATAGCAAATTTTCTCCTCGTGAGTAAATAGGGTGGCTATATCATTTAGTTTAGTAAGATGTGCCACAACAGTTTCAGATTCATAACCACAGAAAGGATCAGATTCAACCAAAGTAATTAACTCAGGATCGACATCGAATTCATAATCCGTATTTGTAACACAGATAGGGGAAGTAGCAAACGTAGGATCTTATTGCATTCTAGCATTCAAAGACTTTTCTTTCAGCTTAGCTAACAGTTTCTTAAGATCATATCTATCATTGCAAGCAAAAAAGTCTCTGGCAGTTTCCTCATCCATAATATAACCCTTACGTACAATAGGCAATTCATATCTAGGGGGAGAATCTTCATCATCACTTTCATTAATATCATCAGTTTCAGTAATTTCATTCTCTCTAACCCTAGCAAGTTGTTCATCAAGAAATTCACCTAGTGGCACAGTATTATCAAGCAGAGAAGTAGTATCATCATAAGCATCATGCATAGCAGAAATGACATCATCAAAAACATGCGACATATCAGAATCAATAGCAGGTGTAGGCATCGCAAGTTTACTCAAAACAGAAGGTGAATCAGGTGTAGAGCTAGATAACGGTTCCTTACCTCCTCGTAGTTGAGGAATAGATCTTGGTTTTGTTGTCTTTCAAATTCCTCATAGTGATTAACAAATATAAATCCCACGTGAATCAGATAATAGAGCTATGCTCCCCGGCAACGGCGCCAGAAAAAGGTCTTGATAACCCACAAGTATAGGGGATCACAACAGTTTTCGAGGATAGAGTATTCAACCCAAATTTAGTGATTCGACACAAGGGGAGCCAAAGAATATTCTCAAGTATTAGCAGCTGAGTTGTCATTTCAACCACAGCTGAAAGACTTAATATCTGCAGCAAAGTATTTAGTAGCAAAGTAGTATGGAAGTAATGGTAACACTGGCAAAAGTAACAGTAGCAGTTTTGTAGCAATCGTAGCAGTGGCAACGGAGAAGTAACTTAGCAAAGATCAATATGAAACGAGCTCGTAGGCAATGGATCAATGATGGATAATTATGTCGATGGCATTCATCATGTAATCGTTATAACATAGGGTGACACAGAACTAGCTCCAGTTCATCAATATAATGTAGACATGTATTCCGAATATAGTCATACGTGCTTATGGAAAAAAACTTGCATGGCATCTTTTGTCCTACCCTTCTGTGGCAGCGGGGTCCTATTGGAAACTAAGGGATATTAAGGCCTCCTTTTAATAAAGTACCAGACCAAAGCATCAGCACTTAGTGAATACATGAACTCCTCAAACTATGGTCATCACCGGGAAGTGTCCCGACTATTGTCACTCTGGGTTTGACTGATCATAACACATAGTAGGTGACTATAACTTGCAAGATAGGATCAAGAACACACATATATTAATGAAATCATAATAGGTTCAGATCTGAAATCATGGTACTCGGGCCCTAGTGACAAGCATTAAGCATGGCAAAGTCATAGCAACATCAATCTTAGAACATAATGGATACTAGGGATCAAACCCTAACAAAACTAACTCGATTACATGGTAAATCTCATACAACCCATCACCGTCCAGCAAACCTATGATGGGATTACTCACACACGGCGTCGAGCATCATGAAATTGGTGACAGAGGATGGTTGATGATGATGATGGCGATGGATTCCCCTCTCTAGAGCCCCGAATGGACTCCAGATCTGCCCTCCCGAGGAAGAACATGGCTTGGCAGCGACTTTGTATCGTAAAACACGATGAATCCTTCTCTCTGATTTTTTCTCCCCGAACGTGAATATATGGAGTTGGAGTTGAGGTCGGTGGAGGTCCAGGGGGCCCACAAGACAGGGGGCGCGCCCACGGGGGTAGGGAGCACCACCACCCTTGTGGCTAGGGTGTGGCTCCCCTTAGGTTGATTCTTTCTCCAATATTTTTTATTTTTCCAAAAGTTATCTCCGTGAAGTTTCAGGTCATTCCGAGAACTTTTATTTCTGCACAAAAATAACACCATGGTAGTTCTGCTGAAAACAACATCAGTCCAGGTTAGTTCCATTCAAATCATGCAAATTAGAGTCCAAAACAAGGGCAAAAGAGTTTGGAAAAGTAGATACGATGGAGATGTATCACCTATAGACCCACAGGTCTACAATGAACTACTCATGCATTCGGAGAGGCACCAATGAGGATGATGAACCCCTCCATGATGGTGTCTAGATTGGATCTCGTGGTTCCGGAACTTGCGGCATCTGGAATTGTGTTTCGTCGACTCTCCTAGGGTTTTTGGAATATTTGGATATTTATAGGGCGAAGAGGCGGTGCGGGAGGCCACTGAGGTGGGCACAAGCCACCAGGGCACGCCTGGGCCTCCAGGCATGCCCAGGTGGGTTGTGCCCCCCTCGGGGCACCCCTCTGGTATTTCTTTGACCAATGTTGTTCCTTCTGGTCCATAAAAATTCTCCGAAAAGTTTCACTGCATTTGGACTCCGTTTGGTAATGATATTCTATGAAGTAAAAAAACAAGCAAAAAACAGCAACTGGCACTGAGCACTATGTCAATAGGTTAGTCCCAAAAAATAATATAAAGTTTCTATAAAATGATTGTAAAACATCCAAGAATTATACTATAACAGCATGGAACAATAAAAAAATTATAGATACGTTGCAGACGTATCAAAGCATCATACCGGAAATGTTGCAGAGTGCATCTAGAATTATTTTTAGAGGGTGCCAAAAATGGTGTGGACCTTCTACAATTTTTTTTGGAGAGAATGGTCATGGAAAACATCTTGTCCCAGCGTGAGGGGATAAGATCCCATGATTCATGGGAGTTATTTTTGGAAAGCCCCCTTTAGGGGCAGCCCCCTTTTGATGACTTTTGGTTGGGTAGGAAAGCCCCCCCCCCCTTTGGGATTTATCCCAAAGGTAGTGAAGCATGTTTTGGGGCTTTCTCCCACCTTTGGTGGGTTGCTTTTTGCCCTCCCTCCACCCCTTGCTCACACTATAAAAGGAGGAGGAGGAGAGGAGCTCTCAAACTCACTCAACTATCTCAAGTTTCTCACCACAAAGGCATGCAGTGATCTGGCTCTCTTTCTCTCACTCCATGAAATAGTTTTGTACTGTCAAGGTTGTCTAGTATTTGGTAGAAATTAGTTATGGATGACGAAGCCCTTCCGGATAGGTGACACTAGATGTGTGCAACCCGGTAGAGAGATCATAGGTTCCATATTCTGTTCGAGGTTCTGTTCGAGGGCTGTCCGGAGTTCTGTCCGGAGGACTGTCTAGGGGCTGTCCAGAGTATGATTCGAGGGAGAACATCCTTGTGGTTGGGAGGTTGTAAAATCCTAGCTGCAAGGATCTGCACCGACTCTCCTTCTGCTGTGCTACGAGTTGGTAATGATCAAATCAAACTTTGTATGCATCTTCATAGTGGTCTTGGGCATGTGTGTGGTACAGTTTTTTTTTGTTTTCCGGTGCATTACCCTACACGGCGAGGCTAGGCCCGTGCCACAGACAACGGCATTTGGGCTAGACATCTCGCATGACCCCCCTCCCCCCCCCAAGATTTATGGCCAATGCGTTGATTGTCCCCGGCATTGGTGCCCTCCATCTTGGCAAAGCTCTGTCCAGGCGGTGCGGCAACACATATGTTGCTCCTCCCCATAGCGTCGATGTTGTGGGACACCCAACAAGGCATCTTGGATTGGCATTTGTGGCTTCTTCGGGCACATCTCCGGCTCCCAGTGGCGCGTCTCGGTGATGTTGCGGTTGTCTATGGCTTGCACCGGTCGGCCTCTCCTGGCCCTAGTCTGCCTCGCGGTGAGGCTCGGGTGTTGCGTTGACCTCAATCTGGGATGCCATATCTGAAGATGGCGGGGCACTGGGCCTGTGACGGGCACGCTCTGTGGCGAGATGGATGTCGCTTATGGTGGAGTAGGTTGGTCGGCCATGGATTTGGGTGGTGAGACGATTGATGAAAGCTACGCTCGGTGCGATCCGGACCGACGACAGCGGCACCCACGGACATCGCTCCCCTGATGAAGGTGTCATCGATGCGGTTCTCACCACCCTACCCTCATTGCGTCAGGGGAAACCCTAGGTCCGATCTCGTCCAACAGGACAATGACATCAACTTTTATGTTTTATTCTCTCTTGGGGCACCGTCCTGCAGTTGGACCCAGCTATTTAGACCATGTGGATGGTTTGGTGGTCATTGGTGGCTCGTGTGGCATCGGCTAGGTGGGTGTGTGAAGACGAGAGTGTGATGTTGTTGCGGTAGTCGACTCTCCGGTGTGTTCGCGACTCATCGTGGTCCATTTGTTGCGATGGAGTCGGAGCTTTGCAGCGGGTCCATTGGCAACGATGACAGACGATTGATGACCACCTTGACGATCCTTCGTGGCGCCAACATTGCATGGTGATATATTGCTCATTTACTCTTAGGTCCGATGTTCTCTTCCCGCTAGCATGTGTGTTGTTCACTTGGCAAGAATCTTCATGTGGCCGCCTCTGCTTCTACGATGTGTGCTTTGACGGTGGTTGCTTGCGTCGAAGTCGTAGGCGCTTGCTCGGGGAGATGTGTTGACGATGATGCCAAGGTTCAACTTCGTCAATGTTTCCTTCGTAGCGGTATGTGTGGTTTATTTATGTGCTTGATCAAAGGGTTGTGTGGCTTTTCGCTCATTTTTCCTCTAATTAACCGGAAAAATATGTTCTTCTTAATCAATGCAAGTGGCAAACTTGTGTTTTACAAAAATAAAATTAAAAACTGCAACGAAAATTCATACTAACTATGTCCTTTTTTTTAACACAGTACAGGCGCGAGCGCTCATACATACGCGCATACACTCACTCATATGAAAGCACACACGCACATTCTATCAATATGAGCATCTTCGAGAGACTAAGCTGGCATATCATCTTGAGATTTACGAAGTCACCATAGGTGCCTCATAGACGACGAAAACGTCTTCTCCCACTGAAAGCGCATTGCCGGAAATCTTGAAATAAATCCAGAAATAACGCGAGCACCGGGACTTAAACCCTGATGGTCTAGGGATACCACTGTCTCTCTAAACATCCAACCACATGTTGGTTTGCCGGTGTCCCTCTTTTTAGCATCAAGCCACGAACTTAAGAACAGCGTTGAAAAAGATCCACATGAAGAGATCCTGACCATTTTTGTCTCCTCTACTTACTTCTCTATCACACGTGTTGGACGTGAAATTTAGAATAATAAATTGTTGTGTACATCAATCGATGAGAGACCGCCCTTCTTTAAAAAAAATTGTCTCAAAAAGAAAAGGCGAAGTTGTTTCAAGATATAAAATCCATGTTAGATCACCAGTTATCGGGCTCGGTTTCGGCGTTCGATTTTTCTGGGTTGGATGTGCTCTCTGCCCACCCTTACGTGTATACGCTCTAAGCATTTAGGGTTTCTCATACCGTCGCCGTCGCTGTCGTCATCTAAGAAATTTAGGTCCCCTCGTCTCCGGCTATCATCTTGACACTGAGAGGGACCCCGGATCTTTAAGACCTTTATGTTTTTCGTCAACGTCTAGTGATTATCAAAGTTTTGTGAGAATAAATTTTCTCTTGTTCTTTCGGTGGTGCCATAAGATTAGAGAGTTTTCCGTCCTTGCAGATCCGATTATTCGGATCTGGTGAGTTTATGTTGATATGTCAAGCTTTTTTTGTTGGTTTGGTTCTTTGTGAAGGTGAAATCTTTCAACGAGACCATCGTGAAGATATAGTGATTCTACAAGCTGCACTTCTAGGGGATCATCCCCAGGCCAAGTACGTTCATCGATCAAGGCTTCCCATCTTTTTGGATGGACAACTCAAGGTGCTTTTAAAAATCATTATTGATAATGTTCGTGCAGGTGAAAGAGTGACAACATCGTTGCTGCAGTCTAATTGCATCCTCTTTACCAAAGTTTTAGGAGTATTTCTTCGAGTAGAGATTAATACCACGAAGAAGGTGTTTTTAAAAGATTTCATTGTAATTCTTAGTCATAAGAGTTAATTGTATATTTTCTTGAATCGTAGGTTAAATCAGTGTTATGAATATGAATAAAGTTACATGTATTTCTAAAGAAACATGTATACGCTCTAGCGTTCTAGATCGCCCACTATGCAAACCGGAAAACTCCACCACTCGATTAATGGGTGGGGCAGTGAGATGGGCAGCAGCGCAATGGACTGCCCGACGCAGAGCCCTGCAATTGCAATCAATCGATTATATACAATGTTTGTTTCTGGCGTAGAGTGACTTCAAACATCACACGCGCGGCAACGTGCGTGTCGTTGAGCAAGCAACAAAGGCAAGTAGCAATAGCGAACGATTAAGAGGATGCTTGGATCCAAGGGACTATTTTTAGTCTGACTAAAAATAGTTTTTTTTAGAGGCTAAAATTCCAAGCACATTGACTAAAGAGAGGCTAGGACTAGTCTTGAGGCTAAATTTTTTTAGTCATAGAAAACCTATTAAAATATGTATTAGCCCTCTCTCTCCTTATTTAATTCCTCTCCTTTAACACATGCGAGTTCTAGATTGGAAGGTTTGGAGGATAATAAATGCTTAATAACTTGATTTAGTCTTTTTAGTATTTGGATTCAAGCATGGATGAGGCTAACAAATTTTAGTCCTACTACTTTTAGTCATGGGACTAAAACATATCCAAACACCCTCTAACAATAATGCACGTCGTGTACGCAGGCAGTATGCGCACGAAACAGAAAAGGGGAGATCCATCAGCCCCCATGATCGAACAGACGAACGATGCATGCATGCGCCACCTATAGTTGCGCACTTGCGTACGTGAACGCACTCCGATTGGTATCGGCATGTCTTTTATTATTTGACCGGTCGAGAGATCTGGCCAACAGGCCAAGGATAAGCCGTGGTGGCATGGGGCCTAACGAGATGCGGCATCACGGTCCAAATGGCCGGAGGAGACCTGGAAAAGCAGGCAGCTGGGCAAGTGTACGTAAGTGGCAACCTAGCTGAAGAGTGAAAGGTCCGGCCAACACTGACCGTTGCACCCGAATGCAAGGCGCCAGCTTGGAACGATGGGGAAGGAACGTTGACTGTTGCGTCAGTGCCCCATGAGTGCAACCAGACCAAAGGGCCGGCGTGGCGTCACGTGGCGTGGATAGGAAATGCGTAGACGCTTGTATGTGTTCCTGCCTTGAGATGTAGCCGGTCAGCAGTACGCCAGTACCGATCGATAGTCCCCGAACCCCGGTGCAGATACAGATGCAGATGCAGATGCATGCAGTTGCGTGGATTCTCGAATCATGCATGTTCAAACTTCAAAAGTGGTGCGACTTCAAACCTGGCGTGCCTCCCTCGATCATGCCTTCTTATCTGAAGTTGATGTGCACAAATTATAGTGGAGCACGTAAAACATGTTTATTACTCTCTCGCAGAGAAAAACTGTTAATGAGGGTAATGCCAACTCCACCGCGCGACCTTATCCTGTCCGCCCCCGTTTGTTTGGGGTAAAAAGGACAAAAGAGGCGGCCCAGCGCGCGGCCTCAAACGGACAAATGCTCGGTTTGGGGTGAAACGGACAGCGCGCGGACGGGCGGGACGCGCGCGCTTGTCCTTCCCTGGCCCGTTG
>NC_041393.1:557637218-557696004 GCF_002162155.2 Triticum dicoccoides | reverse complement strand
CCACGTCCCTCCCGCCGCCCCCTCTCTCCCCCGTCCATGACCGACGCCCCG
Source organism: Triticum dicoccoides (assembly GCF_002162155.2). NCBI lineage: Eukaryota > Viridiplantae > Streptophyta > Magnoliopsida > Poales > Poaceae > Triticum > Triticum dicoccoides. Next base: position 557,695,953 of record NC_041393.1, on the reverse strand, counting down.
CCGAGTTCCGGCGGCCTGGCCGTCGACCAGCCCGCAAAGGTGAAGAAGAAGGCGCCAAGAAAGCCGTGGTCGGAGTGCACGCCGGAGGAGATCGCCAAGTTGGACGCGGAATCGGCGAAGAGGAGGAAACGAAGAGCGGTCGTCAAGGTTAATGCCGCCGCGGCCAAGTTCGCCCTCCAGCGCGAGGAGCTGGAGGCCGCGCGGCGCAAGGCCGCTGCCGACGAGAAGGAGGACCTCGTCAACAAAGTGCATGCCATCCTCATGCTTGGCATGGGCCGTCCTGCCGGGTTCCCTGCAGCGGCCGTCGGTCCGGCGAGCACAGGCTCGTCGGTCGCCCGGCCTATGCACTGCCAGTCGCTGACGTCGCGCACCGCGTCCATGTCGCCCGGCTTCCCTCCGCCAAGGCACGATGGCCAGACCTGCCATGGCTCTGATGCCGGCGATGGACGTGTAAGCCGCTGGCTCTGTTGCCGGCGTGATGAGCCGGGGCCGCCGCTGGCCTGAACTAGGCTTGGCATTTGAAATGTTACTTTTAGTTTTTTAAGTATACGCGGACAGGATGGGGCAAATGGATGCGGCCGCGCGCTGGGCGCACGGCCACCGCATCCCAGGACAGACCCGGACACGACCCCAAATCACTACCCAAACTAACAGAATCTAGATAAAACGGACGTCCGTTTGGGATCGCGCGGTGGAGTTGGCCTAAGGTTATTGAGCACGCGTACGCAGTCATGCATAGTCATGGCCTCTTGGGTGCCGGCTAGCAGGAGATCCACCCGGGAGAGGTAGAGGAACTTTGGATGGTGTTGTAGCGCTGGTCCCGGGGCAGCGACGGCATGAACGGTCCTGCGCGCGAGAGGGACGTGCGCGGGTGGTGAAGTTTATGCAGCTTAAGCTTGCACGCTAGCTCAACTTATCATGACTGGATTTATACTCTCTCCTATCCGAATTGATTGACGTAGCTCTATACAACATTGTATATATAGAGGTTGTAAGCTGCGTTCAATTAATTTGAATCCGAGAGTGTGTTATTTTTCCGGAATGAAGGAATCGTTGCTCAATTTATATGCAGTGGCTAGGGATGAATAGGAGATACATCGGAGCAGATGAAAACGTTTGTTAGTTATACTTCATTTACCGTCACCGTCAACTGGCTTCCCCACCCCCGCGTCGCCTCTCCCTGGCGACACGGGGGGAACCACTCCGGAGCCGCCACCTTCCCTCCTCCCTCCACTCCTCCACCTCGCCGCCGCCTGAGGAGACCGCCGGCGAAGCCCGGTCTGGCTCCAGGGAGAGTGGCGGCGGGGCATCTCTCTGCGAGGCGCGAGGGCGCATCTAGCGTGCGGGCGCGGCTCTGGCTCGTGCTGGTGAGGCTTCGGCGGTCCGAGGGGTGGCGCGGCGCGGCGGTGGGCTCGCTCCGGCGCGGGCGGTCCGAGGGGGCGCGGGATCTGGCGCTCCAGCAGGGGCGCCGTCAAGGGGAGGCGCAGATGCGCGCGGGCGGGCATCTCGCGTGGTGCGGGCGTTCTGTGCGGCGCACGTCGGGTGCATGGGCGGGAGGTGGTTCAGCTCAGGAGGCGTCGGGCAGGGAAGCTCGTCAGGCGGGCCTGACGCGAGGAGGAAGCCGGGGCGGCGGCCCCGGGCTGGGAGCCATGGCGTTTTGGCCGTGGTGATGTGTGCGCTCACTTCTCACTCCCAGCTTGAGGTGCTGCTGCTGTGGGTGCTGCGCGGTGAAGCTTGGTGGTCGGCGTTGGAGAGTGCAAGGCGCAACAGGAACGGCTCCAATGAGCTCCACGCTTCTGGGTGGATCAGATCTGCAGGCCTCCATAGGGATGTGTATGTTCCGGGCGAAAGCCTTGACCCGACCTTGTCGGTGCCGTCGACGGCGGCGCTTTCGGGCGTCGTTTTCCTTCTTGGAGGTGTCGTTGTGGAACTCATCTTCTTCTAAGTGGGGCTCGGGCTCTCCTGGTGAAAACCTAAGCTCTAGATTTTCCGGAGTGGGCGAGGCGGCGTCTTCGTCGTTTCCCTCTTGGGGGCGTTGCTTTGGGAGAGTTAGCTTGTGCTTGGTGCGTTTGGTTTTCTCCTACGTCGGGTTTGGTGGATGCCGGGACGGCGGCCCCGGACGGCTGATATGCGTCGAGGCGGCGGCCTCGGGAAGTGATGTGTGGGGCGGCTCCATGGGGCGGGGCGGCGGCTCAGCCTTCACTTGGGTGGCAATCTTGGGCCACTTGGGTGGCAGGCTTGTCGGTTCGGTCGACGCGTTCTAGAGGGGGCGGTCTGACTTTGCGTCGGGACGGTGGCCCCGGATGTGGTGCGACGTTCGTGGTCTGCGAGCGGTTGCCCTGAGCAGCGTGGGCTGTGGGCAGCTGGGTCGTGCGGCGTTGCTGCTCGAGCGGAGCGATGGTACGTCGGGGCGGCGGCCCCGGAAGGTGATGCCGGTTGATTGCGCTGGGCGCGACGGAGCGGTGGATGTCGGGGCGGCGGCCCCGAGAGAATCACTATGGCGTCCAGACTTCTGTGGCAACTATGATGGTGGGAGCGATGTCGGCGACGCGGCAATGGTTACGATAGTCGGGTCTTCTCCGGTGTGTCCACGGTATTGCCTCGGTTTGTTTGTTGCTGTCGAGTCGAAGCTGCGGCGGCGAGGCCCTGTGGTCTACGATGACTGGCTGAAGTGGCCTTTCGGCGATCTTCCGTGGCGCCAGCCGTGCCTGGTTTCATTCTTCTGAGTTCTTCGTCAGAATCGGAGCTGCGTTGTCTGTCGGCAGGTCGACATGTCGTCGAGGAGGGTGGGCTTTGCCATGTGTGTTTCAGTGTATGAGAGTGGGCTCGGCCCTTGTTCTTCCGGTTTTTGCCCGGTTTTCCGTAATTAACTGGGCAATTCTCTTTTGCTTAATTAATTGATGAGGCAATCTTTGCCTCCGTTTCGAAGAAAATATATAAATGAAAGCATCTCCAACAGATAAAAAAACTCACCCATTAATCTCTTAACGGTTAGTAACACTTTTCTGATTAGTGGGGATAACCATGGGATGACAATGATAGGGTATGTGTGCGTACAACCGGAAATTCGTTGGTGCTCCCGGGAGCGCGCGCTCCTGCACGTTAAAAAGATATTTCGAAGTGTGAAAAAATTACAACCAAACATTTTGCGCATACATCTTGACATTATATGTGTAGACGTCAAGTTTCGGAGAAAACCGACATTTTTTTGGCTTGTGTAAAAAGACAAAAGGATGTCTTGTGAAAAGCATTTTTTAACACCGGATTTTGTCTTTTTCGCACGTGACACATAAGTTATCGGTTTTTTCGAAACGAATTTATGAGATGTGCACCCCAAGTTATTGTTTGGATTCTTTTTGACATTTCAAAATATGTTTAAAACACATTTCAAAAACCAGGAGTGCGCGCTCCCATGTGCCAAAACGCTGCTCTTTGCGTACAACCCACTTCTGCCCAAATCCATACCCACAAAAACCTTCTATACCATTCACAATAGTCATTGACACACATACCCGTACCCATCGGGTATCCTATTCCCAATGGTATCCAGTGGGTACAATATATAGCATTTGCTTTTTGAAAAGGTAAAGAAACATGTCTAAAATTCAAGTGTTGATGCACGAGCAGTCTAGCACATATGTGGCATCATACAATGGGTGGGCTCTTGGAGGCGGCAAGGGAATACGAGCAATGGTTGGTGCAAGCCCGACGCAGTGGGAGAATGCGATGGGAACTAAGGAACGATGGATCGAGAGTTGGACAAGAGTCCGGTGGCGACGAGTCAAGATTTCATCGTTTCGAGGAGTCACATAGGATATAGGTGGAGTGGCGAGCTGGTCAATGTGGGCCTATAAGCTATGGCTTGTGGAATAAGGGATTTAGAGTTGGGCCATAAGAGTTTGATGTTAACAGAGTGGTGATATGCCTCCGAATTGACATAATATATGGTGTTCGCACCATAAACAAGATTGTAGCCTCTATATTTGGAGGGTTGTGGAGGTCCAGTATGGTGCTCACTCCAAACCTGACCACCAGTGCAGGAGTAGAGTTTCAGCTCCTTCTTCCTCGTGCCCCAACCGGGTTTGAAGCATCTTGCCACCTGTACATGCACGTCTGTGTTAACTAATCACCAGCGAGTGGAGCAATGTGACTATTAACCACCACACATGAATGGTGTGTCCGCTTACCGGTTTCCCGAGGTGGAAGTTCAGATAGCCGCCACGCGACATCAGTGCCCAGCTATAAAACCTGGCAAGGACACGTCCAATCACCAAACACTACAAAAAAATACACTTCTGTGATGATACATGTTTGTCACAGTAGGTCGCGTTTTTTGTCATGCATGTACATCCATGAAAAATTTATGACAGAATCAAGATAGTCATACCTGTGCTGTCGTAGAAGTGTTCCATAACATTACCAAAATTATCATCACGGAAGTATCCACTTCTATGACGATAAATCGCACGTCACAGAAGTGCTTTCGTCAAGGGTGACCGACACGTGGCATCCACCGTAACGGAACGCCGTTAAGCTATCGGGTCGGGTTTTGGATCCGATAACCCGTTAACAGCCCCGACCAATGGGGATTTTCCATGTGTAAAATCATCATTGGCTGGAGGAAACACGTGTCGGCTCATCGTTAGGACAGATGTTATCCACTCACTGGACAAAAGACGCCTATGATACATCGACACGTGGCACGGCCAAACAAGTTTAAATGGGCCGGTCCAACAAAAGGCCCACAAGATTTTGCAGCCCTTAATGGGCCGGTCCAGTTAAAGGCCCATGAGATTTTGCGGACTATAATGGGCTGGCCCAGCTAAAGGCTCACAAGATTTCGCGGGCCATAATAGGCCGGCCCAGGTAAAGGCCCACAAGATTTTTGTGTGCCATAATGGGTCGGCCCAGGTAAAGGCCCACAAAATACTTGCGGATCATAATGGGCCGGCCCAGCTAAAGGCCCACGAGATTGCGCTGAAATTAATGGGCCGGCCCAGCTGTAGGCCCACAAGATTTTGAGGACCCTAGTAGGCCGGCCCATTAACTGGCTGCCATGTTTTGGGCCAAATGCCGGCCCATAATTGATCCGACCCATTAATGGCCTGCCATATTCCGGGCCTAATAATGGCCCATTTATGATCCGGCCCATTAAAAGCCTCCCACTTTCTGGGCCAAATCACAACCCAGATCAGGTCTGGCCCTTTAAGAGGCTTTGGGCTCAATTATGGCCCATATCATATTCGGCCCGTTGACTGGACGCTATGCTTTTGGGCCCACTTGATAAAGGCCCATTTAGTAATTCGGCCTGATATTAGTTTCGGCCTGTTAAGGGCCCATTTAACATTTTAGCCCTTTATTAATTTCGGCCTGTTAAAAGCCCGTCATATAGTTGGGCCTAACTATGGCCCGGTTTGCATCCGGCCTGCTCGCAGCCAATATCTGATTGGGCCAAACAAGGACCGAGACAACTTTGGCATGTTAAAAGCCCGTGAATTGATTCGCACAATCATGGGCCGGGGTCCATTTCGGGCTGGCGCCGGCCCGTGAGCTATTCGGCACGTTGCAGGCCCAGCCTACTTCTCAGCCTCCTAAAAGCCCATTGAGTTTTCTTGCGAAAAGAGGGTCGGGGGTTACTCGGCCTATTAAAGGCCCGAATCTACTAGTGGGCTAGTTTGACGGGGCCCATGATGCGAATCATACATCGTGATTGCATGACGGCCCAATTATGTACCGTAATTTTACGGTTTGGCCGGTTTACTGCGAAGACAGGACATATATATAGTAAAATAAATGCAGCATCGTGAATAAGAAAAAACCTAGACTATACAATAAAGAAATTATGGCATATTACATCCACTAGGCATCAAAGTTTGCCACTACGATAATAAAGCACAAGCAGACAGCAGATTACATACACTGGGCATCAAAGATCGCCACCAGTGCAAATAAACACGTTGACACAATAATATACAAAACCGACAGCACTTCAATAGAGTTCAAGAAAGGTTAGCCCTGCTGGGGAGCTGCAGCGCAAGCAGCTGAGCAAGATGATAAGACTGCACTTGTTCAACACTTATATCTTCCTCACTTTGAAAGATAAACAAGCAGACAGATGACAGGTTTCGCACATAAAAGTATCAGTGCTGACAATTCATCACATTTCTTACTGACGAATAAAGTGACACAGTTTAAAATTGCATTAACACAATATGGTATTGTCCAGGTCAAGACATGGCAGGAAATGACATTGTGAAGGAGTTGGCAGCTTCACGACACCACTGGATTACAAATCAAGAACTCATAAGTATGAATGGTTAGTGTGCTGTCAATTTATCCCATTTCAGATTGGCAAATAAAGAGACGGTTTAAATAATAGTAGAATGATATGACATTGTTCATAGTTAAGACATTGCAGAATATGACATTGTGCTGTATTGGGTAGGTTCACCACACCACTGGATTACGAATGAAGAACAGAAGCATACATGCAGTGCAAAAGAAGATCACTTGCTCTGAATAGTTTAATTTACATGGTATGAAGAAGGAACTTGGTTGTACAACTGAAAACTTAAATTGAGAAGGACAAACTTTTGTTTATGAACTACATAATAAACTTTAAACATGCAATTTTATGCAAACACCAAAAATAAACAGTTGTTGCAGTCATGCCTAACCAAATATACACAATAAAGTTTGAAGGTTGAGAAGGACAAACTTACCTTACTAGTGAAGACAGGCTCTATAAAGCCCTTGTCTATGCTGATGGGGGGGGGGGAGGGGGCAATTTAAGAAGTTTAGCACAAAATCTTCTTCATAAGCATTGCCTTTATTCTACATTTTGTTAAGAGTAAATATAGATGTGATAATATACGAAAAAATGGAGAATATTTAAGATAAGATGAAGAGTGATGCTACATAACCAAGTAGCTATAAATGTATCTGCGGCGATACAGGCAAAAGGCACAGCCAAGAGCAATGCACAGGTAAACTTCTTCAGTACCAACCTTATGGTAAGAGTAAATATAGATCTGATGTGTAGAAAATGGAGGGCAAAGGAAAATAAGCTGCAGAGTGATGGTACATGAACAACTACCTGTCAATATAAGTACACTGATAAAGGACAACATGTACTTACAAGAACAATGCAGAGCTAAAAAAATCATTGGCATTGAATATATTCTACACTAATGTAACCATTCATACAGATCAGATAATTTGGAGCGAACAATTGATAAGGAAGCTATCATGCATACTGCTGTCACATAATGAACCAGGTATGTATGCAAGTACAGTGATATAGGACAACAGGTACTAACAAGAGCAAAGCAGTGGGCAACATATTTGCGATATCCTGTCGTTCTTTTCAAACTGGAATTCTTCTTCGAGTTGATTTCCTGCAAAAAAAGATCTGTAAGGCACATGCGGAAAACTAGAAGTTCAAATTGTCATATGATTTCATAGACAGTACCTCATCCTGGGAACGAGACCAATGCATAACAAGGTTTTTCCATTCAATGTCTTCTAAATTTAGCACAACAGGCTTCACCGGAAATTCGTTTATAGACTTGCCATCAAAGTGTGATTTCCTCAGGTAACACCGATACTGCTGCAATGCTTCCTTGAAAAGCACAAGCAAGCTTTGCTCGTCATGACTATCCAAATTGACCCTCGCCTAGTTACAACAATGTAATGTAAATCATTGATGTGTTCAATCAGCAAAAAACAGGAAAATAATAACCATGAATAATAGCACTTACACATAAGTTGGACAGGAAGATGTGAAAATGGTGTTTGTCTTCACTATAATCTTCCCATGATGGGAATATATGCACGTAGTCCCTAACAACATTGAAAGCATTGTCTTTTAAACTGGGAATAAATGGAATGGCGTTCCAATCTGCAGGAATTGGCCGTCTCTGCAGTTGGGATAGGTCTTCGGCCGGTGGACTTGCTGTACTTTTTGCTGGAGTGGGGTTTTTCTGTGGTACGACTGGTGCTATGGCAAATGAAATCGGTATACCTTTTGCTGGAGTGCAGGTCCTGTGTGGTGGGGCTAGTGGTGTGGCCAGTGAAGTATGGGTACAGTCTGCTGGAGTTGGTCCTCTGTTTTGTGTCACTGGTTGTACAGCCAATATAAGTGGGGCGTTGTCTAATTTCTCTGGCACCACCATGTTTTTCAAGGACTTTGCTGGTGCTCCTTCAGGTTCGGCAATCACCCTCTTCCTTTTTGATGTCTGATGCACAAGAATATCATTTGAGTGGAAAAACATGGTATGACGACAGATGGAATATGTATTGATAATGGATGGGCATGGCATCTCGAGTTATATGATGAGTAAACTAAGAAGATGGTGGTGCAACAAAGTAGAAGAAATGCAAGACAGCATATGCAAGATACGCGCAATCAATAAAACCTTGCCAAATTAGAATAGGCACCTTGATGGGTGAACAGGACAGGCCATCTGCCTTTGACTCCTCAAGGTTAGAATAGTCATTAGGATGATATTCTGAACAAGAATCAACAGGTAGGGAGCGTACGAGTTTCATTGCTTCCAGAATGGCACTCAATGCCTTGGTGCCAATTTTGTAAGTCAGTGTTCCACAATATTCTTCTGATGCGCGGATTCTGATATTCACTGTAATTGCGTATAATATCTGAGAACCATGAAAACATAAATAGTTGTGAGATTATCTTTGTAATGCAGATGATATTCTAATATAGGGGCGCCCCCGTAGACACTTATGTGATATCACTGGATTCTGATGAGAGAGCTCATGTGTGCTGTAATATCGTGCGTGCATTTATATAATCTGGCACAAGTACACAAAAAAATAGGCTCCAGAAGTAAGGATAGCTCGCAGATGATAGGTTCATAATATACTGTATAGAGAGTTTATTGCCAAACCATGATAACAAGAGCATACAGCAACTAGGCAGATCATAGTGTACATAACAGGGGTACACCATAACCACGATATATAAATCGGGAAAGTGGAAATGGCTTGAAAATACGGTGTTGTATTGCCGCTAGTATTTGAAAGCCTATCGATCACGTACAGGCCAGCTCTATCGAACATGGTAAAGAAGAGCAAGCAGATTTTGGATAATAAAATGTTGGTTGCACAGTGCCCACACATGATGAGCCAGAGCGCATTAAGAATGCATCTCCCAGCTGTCTCTCAACCATTTCAGGTGGTTGGATGAAGATCCTACGTCTCCTAACCCTTCTTCTTCCTTGTCTCTGATTCTTCCCATACAGAACACCGCACGGGCCGCCGGCCGGACCACCGGCCCCCACCGCCTGTGTTCCTCCGCCACCCCCACCCCCACCTGCGTCGAGTTTTCTTCGTTCGGCGAGGCCCCACAACCACTCGAGCCCCTTGGATCGCACCGGCGAACTCCGACGGTCTCTGAAAAATCGACTGACCCAATTTTCAAATTTAGTCTACTGTGATTTAACTAGTGTGGAATATAAAAGGGGAAAACCATAAGCATTGGGAGTATAGTGTTGAGCGTGCCATGGCGGATCTGAAGGTGCAAACCGGACAAAGGCAACTTCGCAACCAAGAAAAGAAATCAGAGTAAAGCAGTGGCGATCTATTTTCTTGCTGCGATAAATAAGTTGAGCAGATACGAAAGAGTACCGCCTCTGGTGCGGCGCCGTGTACGCATCTGCTGAGAATTTGACGGTGCTGCGGTAGCGATGGCTGTCGGCAGCGTGGAAGCAGATCTAGGAGGGCAGATGATGGCGGCGGGGCGCGGTGGACGAGACAGTCGTAGGAGCGGCGCCGGCAAGGTGGACGACAACAGGGATGAAGCAAGAGGACGGGATGCAAGGATGCCGGTCCGAAGGCGTAGATGAGAGAAGTCGATCTCTTGTAATGGACGGCGGCGTCGGGGTATCAGCCCCGACATGGTGGAGGAGGACGGCGGTGGATGGGGTGGCGGACGGCAGCAGACGGAGGAGGGTGGGGTGGAGAGGGTGTTTTGGCGCCCACGTAGTACGAATGGGGAAAAGGGAGGTAGAGAGGAAGGGGGAACCATGTATTCAGGGCGCGCTTGTCTCAAATGCAAGGAAATTTACAAACTTAGCCCCCGTTTCAAATTTCTACTACATCACAGCAACATTAGTCGGTTGGGGATATGACGGTAATCTCGCATACACCGAATATTTGCCGACGAGAGTTTGTTTTTGGCACCCACCGTGTATGAATATGAATCGGGGAGGGAGTCAATTTCGGTCGAGGGCACACTGTGTTTTGGCGCCCACCGTGTATGAATCCGGGTGAGAGGCGGTTACGTCACGTTTGGGTGAAATTACAAACCTACCCCTATCGAAACCTATAGATATCTAGCAGATAGGCTTTGCATGGCAGGGATAGGTAGTAGTGATTTCCATCTCGAAGATTTTGGTTTTGGGCGGTTATTGTGACTTTCCCCGCTTCGTTCAAATTTTGCACAGTGCACGTTTACCGTGCCAAGTTAATTCGAACCCCTTTGTATTCTCCTATTTGTTTTTTCGGGCGGGATCCATTTTCAATTGGAATTACATTCTATATACATCATTTTTTTTATATATACTTTCAAAAGCACAACAAAGAATTCTGCTCCTTTATATGTATAATATGATTTACAAATACAACGATCTCGAAATCTTAAGGTTGAATTCGAAAAAAATTAACCAAATTATGTTCTACTAAAATGTATGGATCAGTAATATCTACATATTAAATAACATAGATGTGCGTGAATTCATATGAGTACGCATGTTTGATAGATCAATTTTGGTTCGAGTATGGATTACATGTATCATCATCTCGAATTCAAATATTTGGATCCCTCTTTTGTTCACTCCTTTCACGCCCATCTCTCTCGCATGCATGCTCCTTCAGGTAGCTATCACTCTCTTTTCTCCAGCTCACCCGCACGCTCACTTCATGTTTCTCCTATCCTCACAAACATGGTCTCTCGATGTCTCCCTTGAGAAGTGTCACACTCTCCGTATCATTATACACTACACGGTTTTCATTATCTTTCACGTCTCTACTGTTCTCTGGTATCACTCGGTACCTAAGCTTTCTTTTTCACCGCCACACACACAGTCTCCACTCGTCTTTCACTTTGTCTTTCTCTCTATGGGATTCTCTCACACACCCTATATGTCTCTACATATGACTCATACCACTAAAATTACTCTCTCTCTCCTGTAGACACAAGATTTGTTGCGGTCTCCTTTTCGTCTCCATCCCAGACTGACACCGATCAGACAACCCCGACTACCGTCTCCTCTCTCTCTCTCACAGACAGACACACACAACTCCTGCTTCCACTCCCCTTCCCGACTACCGTCTCTCTCTCTCACACACAAAACTCTTGCTTTCGCACCCCGACTCGTATTTCTCTCACAAACATTTATCGACTAGCTAGCCTCTAGATAGGTTTATACACACGCACACTCATGCTTCCACCATCCCATACATGTCTCTCTCCCGCTCCTTGTATCCATGTAGCTTTTTCTTCCCTTCTTGAGACACGCCCTCTCGATCGTGCACACACACACTATCGCCTCATTTTAAGCTGATACCTATCACACACACACTACTTGTGTATTTGTCACACATGCACTCTGTCCTCCTCCACTCTCCCTCTCTCTCTCACACACACATGGGCTTTTTGCAACAACTAGCAAGATGCCCATGCGTTGCACAGAACATCAAGATGCATTTGTATGAGTAGTTTATCTTGTGGGGGAAAAGGATGAACGAGGGAAGACCTTATTTGCAAATGTGGAGAGGGGTGTGGGCATATTTTTGGAAAATTGCCATAGTTTCCTTCCTATCCGTCAGATATAGATCGGACGGCCACATGATCATCACCGACAATGCTTTTTATAAGAGTAGGGATAAAAAATAGAGTTGGTGATGATGGTGGGCCTGCCATCCTGCAATGTAGGTCGTCCGATTTATATCTGACGGATAGGAAGGAAAATATGGCAATTTACCCACACTCTTCACCACATTTGCAGATAAGGCCTTCCCTCGTTCATCCTTTTCTGCCACAAGATCTTGATGTTCCGTGCAACGCACGGGCATCTTGCTAGTAAGAGTAGAAATTAGACATATACCACTTCTCGAATCTTGAAACCAACAACATTCCTCCCTTATCTCATCAAAACCGCCAAAGGAATATATTTTGAGTGAAACATAACATATTTTTAGTGATATACGTATTTCAAAACTAGACTGCTTTTCTATCAAATCGGTGAATATGTATTAATTGACTTTGATCGTGTGGCAACGCATTGGCACATTGCTAGTGGTTATTATAATTTTTTGGACACCAGACAAACGGTGGAGTACATATACGAAGAGAAGAGGCGCATGCACGCAGTCGACCTCTCGCTGTCTCGCACACATGAGTGTTACGTAAAGGAGACGTTAACAAATAAACCCTAAAACCCTAGGTGCACGATTGCTGCATTCGCGGGTACCGGGTACGTGGTGGAGCACCTTTGTAGGAGTTGATGGTCGGGACCATAGGTGAACGACTTGGAGCGCGGTGGCTCGCCAGTTGCCACAGATCAAGTAGCCACGTTTAATATCGTTTTTTTAGCGGGGTTAAGAGTTCCGATTTTCAATGGCACGTTATAAGTAATAAGTAGTTTTTAGAACGATTGGTATGGAGCGAAAATGGAATTCACAGTACTACGTACCTCCTTGGCGTATGGCTGTATGGGTTTATGTTACGAGATGTTGAACCTGTTAGTTCTAGGGCAAATACTATGGTTTAGATTTAGATGCTGGTTTTCAGTAATCGGAAGGGGAAACCCTTCTTTGATTAAAAAAACTACTACCTACATTCTGGTTTACTAGTCCCCATCGTACTTTGGGTCAAAGTTTGTCCACGGATTTTACTTGTAAAATGTGAATGGAAAACGAGATTTTGCTATACCCAAACAAAAAAGGACTGGAGGGAGTGATTGCTCTGACACGGACGCGACCTCTCATAGCGCAGGCATTGAACCGGCGCGCCGGCCAAGAGGGCCGCACTCACTGCAGGCCCGGCTGAGCACGCCTCCTCGCCGCGTGCAACCAGCTTAAGACTGCTCCGCCTGCCTTCATTGAATCCGCACGTGTGCCGACAACACGTCCTTCCGCGAGCCGGCAGGCATTTTAGAACACAAAGAATGACTAAAATATAATTAACTTACGCATGGTCTTGACTTGTTGTGCTCGCACTGGTAGCAGGAACTAGTAGAGGTTTTTATTTATTTATAACTCTCCTCACATTTTTTTGGCTTTGAAGTGAATCATGGTTGTGGACATTATGTATAAATGTGCAGATATCGGTGAACATGAGTTTGATGTGGAAGTTGAACTTGGAATGTCGGGCTTGCGCGTGAACTATACCATGTCCAATGCTTCGTCTGTTATTGTTTGGAAAGTAATTGATGTTATTACATGAACCGAAAAAAAACATTTTGTGCCACATCAGTAGATGCACAGACATCACAACAGGCATGCTGACTGGATAAACATTTGAACCTAGCTATTATGAAGGAAATTTTGTATTGACAATAGTTTTAGATAGCAGGAGACGCCTAGCCTGCTCTGCCTCTGCTAGCTTATTTCTGGCTTCTTCCATCTCTTCTTTGGCTTGGGTGAAGAGAGCATCTGATTGCTCTTTTCACTTCTTCAGGAACTCAGCTACATTCTCAAGGGCTGCTGCACGCTTTCTTTCAGCCTTTACAAATGCCACGAGGACACGAACATCTGATGACTCCACCTGGCTTGTGTGTAATCCAGCATCATCTGGGAATTTGCACCTTGAGTCTAATCCAGCATCATTAGGGAAACTGGCACCTTGTGTGTAATCCAGCTTCATTTTGGAAATATGATCTCGAGGTTGACCATACTTCCCTCCTCGTAGGAACTGCATCCTGACATGAAGTTACTTCTTTTTTAGATCAATACTCAAAGAAACCTAGATCCATTTAGTAGAAGCCAGATAAACAGAACTCGAAGAAGTTAATTCAAAAGGAAAAGAAATATAAAAAACAGACTACAAGGTGAGAACACCCACTTCCTACATCAAGTTAAAAATGAAAGCATTAGGACGATTAAGACTCTTCTTATTACACATCGAAGAACACCACGCTTAAGAGAAACAGAAACTACAACATATAACATCGAAGAACACGAGGCTAAATGAAAGTAATTGAAAGGGTGTTACTTACCAAAGCTCGTTTTACAGGTTCGGTGTAGCTCCTCTTTAACTTGCCACGCTCCTTGAAGATGTCCCAAATATCTCGTGTTTGGTCTTCATTGCTCCTCTGCATGTTCACACTCGCGGTTTTAAAATCTCAACATGGCAAGAAAAATAATACTAGTAATACTCGCTCATCTTGTGGGCAACATTAAAGCACTCGTCTGCCATGTTAGAGCATCTCCAACAGAATCGCAACGCGCGGCGCTTTAAAAAAGCGTTTACAGTGCTGAGATCGAGAAGTAGATATTAGAGAGTAGAGGATAGTTAACAGCATAGATAGATAAAAAAATATACCCATACCCCTCTCCAGATTTGCAAATAAGGCCTTCCCTCGTTCATCCTTTTCTCCCACAAGATAAACTACTCATACAAATGCATCTTGATGCGTGCAACGCATGGGCATCTTGCTAGTTCTAAAAACCTTTCCATCATTTGCCACACTGCTGGTTGCAGATGAAAAACCTACCCAAGCACAGTGTGATACAGGAGCGACGCACAATTACAAGCTGATATTCTGTTGGACAATGGAGGCTATAACCAATTACTTTTACGGTAACAATAGCACCCAGGAGAATTGAAGGGTAGGTATGAACAAAATTGGAACTGCACATGTAGTGCTAAGTGATTCAATACACACATTACCAATCGAGGAGGAGAAGGATGGTCGCGGCGGCCTTTGTGAGTCATGGTCGGCAACGGGAGTCAGTTCATTGTCAACGACGGTGGTACTTCTGCGCTTGGCGTCGGCTTCTGGGAAGCAGATCCGAGACCGTGGAAGACGATGCCGGGGAAGAGGCTCCGTCTACGACGACGACGGTGGACTGGCTCCAGTGCGTCGTACGAGGTCGTCGATAAGGTAGATGCGCTGCGGTGGATGAGAGCGCCGATGTAAAGGGGAGGAGCACGAAGGCTGCGGTGCCGTGGAGAAGTCTATTTTGCGGTGGGGATAGAAAATGGGGAGTATTCAGGTGTACTACTCTGGGTGCCGGGGTGGGGCTGGCTGGGTAGGGTGAACCTGAAGTTATGAAAATAGCCCCCTACCAAGCGTCGTCCGTAGGCCTGTTCCGAAGGCTATGCTACTCGAATCAGGGTCGCGGGAGATTTTCCCGCCGACCTCAAAATTTTGTGACACTGGACTGCCCGTGTGGCGTGTTGAGTGATTCAGCTAAGCAACTAGCGAGTAGTAGTAGTAAACTCTGCATATTAGGTTTGACCGAAGTCAAACTTTCTAAAGTTTGACCAAGTTTATATAAAAATATAAATATTTACCATAACAAATATGTATGATGTGGAAGTACATTCAATGAATCTAATGGTATTTATTTGTTATTGTATATGTTAATATTTTTTGTTATAAGCTTTCTGAGTTTACAAAACTTGACTTTGACCAATGCTAATACGTGGACTAAAATAAAAACGGAGGGAGTACACATTTGTTTTCTTAGTTTGTAGTGAACTAATCATTTGTTGAAATTGTGGAATAAATATATTAGGCTATTGACTTCGAATGTAATGGTCTATACAATTCAATAGTTACAATCATTATCGAATCCCAAGATGTATACAAGGTCTATAGTACTTCACAACATGCTCAAACTCACATAATCCCAGTCAAATGAGAATCTAAATGCATTTCATAGTTATTACTTTGTAGGATGCAACAAAAACAACCAAAACTCTACATCAGCCATTATAGAAGCAACATTTTGACATATCCCATTGTGTGAATGAAATGTGCAGAGAGAGCTTTTGAAGATGAAGAAGATATGGAGGGAAAGATTGTATGTATGTGGACGAGAGAGTAGGAGACAAACCTAACGAGACAGAGAGAGAGAGAGAAAGAGAAAGATAGAGGAAGAAGTTAGGTATGTGAGAAAGATGGATACATGTAATATACGTGATTCTGTATACGTGGAAGGAGAAGAGACAACATGTTTGATGAGAGAGCTAGAAAAACATGGACGAGAGGGGAAGGATCTCATGTGTTGAGGGATTGACAATTTTGTGCGGGGGAGAGAGGGATTGGTAATTTTGTGCAAGAGGGAGAGAGGGTGGGGGGAGGAGTCAGCCAACCGTTATCACATCACCCTGCTTCCAAATGACCCCGCATTCTCTAGCGCGGTGTGGTCGCCGTCTTCGATCTGCTCGATGCCCTCTTTGAAGATTCAGGTGTTGTGCATGTTGGGGTGCAAAAAAGCACAAGCGAGAGTGGTCGCCGTATAACCTTGGATGGGGATGAATTGTGTGCTCGGTGGAGTGTGTGTGTGTGTGTGTTGTGCTGCGCGTGTGCGCACGCGCGCACGCGTGTGTGTGTGTGTGTGTGTGTCAGATATTGAGAGAAAACAAACCTAAGTAGATAAATGGGTATTCACGAAGAGATTGTGCGAGCCTTGAGGTGGGCAGGGGCCGAGTGAGGGTGTCAAAATGTGCGCGTTGATGCATATGTTGCATGCGATCGTGCGAGGGACTGATGAATCGAGAGAGATGGTTGTTGTGTTACGGATGCTCCTCTCTCTTTGTCTCTCTCTCTCTCACACACACACAAGTAAACTAGAAGACCGTTCTCTCATGTATACACAACGTATCGGCATTTGTCTATGTCTCACTCATGCATGATCATTTGCACATTCACACCTCTCTATGTCTGTATCACACGCACACCGTCTCCACATTGCCCTTCCGCCACAACACACATATGGACACATACACACGTTCTCTCACAGTCACACACACAAAATAAGTATTAAAAAAACTAGGGCGCACCTAAAACGTCTAAATCCAAATAAACACAAACTGGAGCTAAATTCAAATATATGGAAATATTGCAGCATCAAGAACTTTCCCAGGAAAAAAAAGTGGAGTAATATTCGAGGATTGTTTTCACACACACAAAAAGGTTCGGTGGATGTCCTTCGAGCGCGACACGGCGACACACCATTCGATCGACCGCGCGGCCGCGGTTCACGCGCTTGTACAGGATTCCGTATCGTGGCTATGGTACTAACTTCAATTTTTTTAATAAAAGCGCTGCCTAAGTATAATGTTTACATGTACTAGTACGGTTTTCTTTTAAGTTTGACCAACCTCATATAAAACTAAAGTAAGCTCCCATACGCGCACTCATCAATATGCCGCCGCCGGTGTTGCGCATGCCGGCGCCCGCCTACTTCGAACAACAATTTCTTGCCCATCACCGCCGTGTCGCCGCCAGCCCTGTGCCATGAAGCCGAAGGCTCGCTCGCTCACGTCGTCTGCAGTCCCTCGTCGCCATGCCGCCGCGCTTCCAAGCACGCGAGCAGCTGGTGGAGCCGCGTCTATGCATGCAGCGTATGAAGAGGAGGACGAGCGCGTGCTCCAGCACGCCGGCGAGGAGGAACTAGCGTGTCATTGTCGTCTCCGCCCGCGTGGAGGAGGCGTGCATGGTGGCTGTCGTGGTGGAAGCCAGTCGCGCGTGCGTCGAGCCCGCAAACCGGGTGCGGACGTGGAATCTACCTTCGAGACCTTGAATGCCAGATGGATCCTGCAATCTGAAGGAGCAATTTGGGTCAGTCGACTCATGTGAGCCGTTTGATGCAACATGGATGGCTAGAAGGGCTTCTTCCACCTCTTCCGCCGTCTTCTTCCTTTGCTCCGTCGAAGTTCTTTCACAAATCGACTGACCCAAATTATACTACTAGTACGAACGTATTAAGTACAGTAGGAACACAAAGGTACGAGCAGTAGTACCAACTGCAAGAAGAACAGTAGTAAGACATAGTACTAGTACTACTCTACGTACTAAAGAGTTCAAATAACTTGAAAGAACATAAACATAGTTCTGTTGGGGCCTTAGCACAACACACCCTTGAAAATAAACTAAGCAACTAGTCCGCTTGACACTGCAGTAGAACCAGCATGAGCGACAGCACTGCCACCTAGTCGAAGTCCGAGTCCACAACCTCGACTTCGTCCTCGTCCCTCTTACTCTTCCTCTTCGCCGACGCTTCTTTACTTGAACCGGACACTGGGCTCTGCTTCTTCATCCAACCCATGAAGATATTTAAACAAAGGTAGGCATCCATTGCTGTGTACAGGATGTGATCTTCATCTAATGTATTCGACTCCCATGCATGATGAAACTCGTGATGAGGTTTCTTCAGTTTAGCGTACGAAGGATCAATCATGGCTGCTGCCAGGGTCAGCATTGAAGGTTGAGAGGAGGACACCAGGCTTGCCTTTTGGAGATCGAAGGGCTGGCCTACAATAGACCTATCCGACGTAGGACATCCCTGTCGTTCTTAAAGCCTACAGTAACGAATTTCACTCTTTTGTCCTTGAGGAAGTTCTTAAAATCCTGGCACTCAACATCGGCATGGCATATGTGGTAGACCAAGCAAACGTTATGTATGCAAACCTGGATCACGGCAGGCTTCTTCCTCTCTTCTTCCTTTAGATCATTCTCTCGTCCCAGGACTGTGGTGTACTCAACATCTAGCCCAGCGACCCACTCATCCGTTGAACTATTGAACATGCGTAGGAAGCGAGCAAGCCATGCTTTCACCGTCGCGGATCCACGTGTGTAGATGACGATGAACTGATCGCCGGTGATGGCTCTAACCTGGTACTCAGCGGCGACCATGGAGATTTGGGAGGCCATGGATTTTGGAGGAGGGTTAGGAGAAGTTGAACTATTGTACCCCACAAAAACTGGGAGCAAACTAATGTGAAAGGACGGGACGACTGGGAGCGAACTATTGTGAGGTAGAAGACAGGGACGAGTAGGGCGTGCGAACGACGTGGGGTTGCTGGCTTGCCCGGTGGATAAACGGCTCCAAGCCCCCAAAGAGTTCTCGAGAACTATGTGGGACCCACTAGATGTCATGTCTACTAGACCCATATCGTAGGCCTGACGGTATAGCTTTTGCCTGTTCGCACGCCATGCCGGTGCGTGGATGTAACTTCACTTAATTCCGTCAACCGTCGCGCCTGCCACGACCTTCGCCTCCCTCACACGGTCGCGCCCTTTGAGACTTCGACCGGTTATAAATGAGCAATTTTTTTTGCCTACTCCGCATGCATGATACTCCCTCTGGTCCTTTTTACTCCCGTCAACCGTTTGCAAAGTGTTTGACCAAATATATACTTTTTTTGAACACCACCTTATATTAATTAACCAGCCACACCTTTCGATACAATATTCACCACACATGGCGGTATGTTATTTACAATAATACCATCTAATCTATTGTCAAAGCTATACTTAGCGATTAAGTGTGCCACCTTATTGGCCGAACGGCTAATCTTTGACAATTGAAGATTGTTGATCAACTTCGAGATGCTCAACGCTTTCATCTTCAGGTCACGCATAGCAGACCTGTCATTGTCCCCCGATGCAAGAGACGCTACCACAAAAGCGCAACCAGTCTCTAAAATTACAGGTATATGAAGAGAAATACCTATGTAGAGACAGGCAATGCAAGCCCTAAGCTCCGCTTCCTCCATGCTTTGACAGGCATCAATGAAATCCCACGACCAAATTTATACTAAATATATCAATATCTACAATACTGATTATAATGAGTATAAGAACTACGTTTTATAATGAGTGTAAAAATATTGATTTGACATTGTGAATGTTGATACTCCCTCCGTCTAGGTGAGTAAGTCATCTTAGGCTGTGCACCGTGACCAATGAGGAGGGGAAAATGAGAGACATTAATGTTTATTTGCTAATTAAATAGTATTGCATGCAATGAACTAACCACTTCATGTCATGTTTGATAGTCTCAGGTCATTAAAAGCATGCACACCCTAACTTCGGTAGTAACATCGAGTCCAACTCAGCAAATTTGCTTATGTGGAAATGAGTTAATGAGGAGAGATGTAGTATTAGTAACTTAGCTAGTTACTGTAACATCACATGTCCCAATGCAATATGAGTCTATAACCTAATAAATAAAGCTTTGCATGTTACCACACTTATGTTACTAACCACTATTGAGGTAGTAACATAGTCTAGGGATATGTGTATGTTACTAGTGTATGTTACTCTCCATTGTGGCTAGTCTTATTGGTTGATATGTCAAGAAACAAGAAACGAGGTAGAAGTTAATGCACCGCGCCTACGTGTTTTGGGATTATTTGGTTTTCGTAAGATGACTTACACACCTAGCTATTAGAGTACCACTACCTCCATTCTAGTTTAAAGGGCTCGACTCAAAAATTTCACCTACTCTTAGCAAGATAGTAGAGGCGGTGGAATAGTTTTTGAAGTCTGCAAAAGTACTCAACTAATGATGTCGTTCTTCACAAAAAATGTGTTTACCAATGCATGCATGAACACTAGTTACTCTAACCCCCCTCTCTTCTTTAACTCTTTGCCACATCAGCATGTTTGCTATTCCTGTGTGCATGATACTAGCTAAGATACCACCATGATGGTCAGCCTTAATCATCGCATGCAATAATTTAGTGCACCTTGAAATATGAACATGTGTGGGTGTGTATGTTTTTAATGACTTGAGACTATACCTAGCCCGGCATGCAAGATGACTTATTATGCACCATTCCCCATACCTGCAGGAAGCCCGTTCGTCTCCAAGTATTTTCCTCTCCATGTGTGGAAACAATATGCCTGCCAAACTCTCCTTCTCCCTCTGGCGGTCCCACCACTCCACCCCGTGTGAAAAAATCTGCATGCATGACTCTCCTCCCCCCACGCTCGTCCAGTCCATTGTGACCAGCAATATTTCCACCCCTTCGCTCCCCCATAATTTACTACAACAAATATGCCCACGTAGCTTTTACTTAACTTCACGTGCATTGGGTCACTAACATAAGGGCCCAGCAGTGTACTGGCCCACATGTCAGTGACGCAACTGGACATGCAGTTAAGTCAGTGCAGCTCAGTCCATATCTTACGTAGGTGTGCCATTTCTCGCTATAAATACTGTGCCTCCCATGACATTGCTATCTCCTCCCCCTCACGTTCACGTTCATCGCTATCTCCTCCCCCTCCCTCTCACATCGACCACCATGGCATCGCCCCTCCCAAGCCCTAGGAGCCCCTTGCTGCACCGCGCGGACGGTCACGCATCGCCGTTCTGTTCCTCGCCGCCACTAGTCGAGGAGGACCCATTGGCGTTCCGCTCCTCGCCGCTACGCGATGCGTCGCCGTTCCGTTCCTCGCTGCCACTAGTCGAGCAGGACGCGTCGGCGTTCCGCTCCTCGCCGCGACGCGTCGAGGTGAACGCGTCGGCGTTCCCAATCTCGCCAGCACGCGCGTCGGAGGACGCGTCGGCTCCCCGCTGCAAGGAGAACGCCGCACCGCGCGCCGAGCCCCCCAGCCTTGAGGAGCTTTGGAAAGAAATGGATGTCGCCTTGTGGGAGGCTTTGCCTCCAGCAGAGCGCACCAAAATAAAGGCAGAGAAGAAGGCCGAGGAAGAGAAGCGCACCACGCAACAAGCTTTCTGGGAGATCTATGTTGCGTCCGAGAGAGTCAAGCAATTGGTTCTTTGGCAGAAGGCTCGTGCGAGGGCCATGAGGGTGGCGGAGGACGCCCGTGCCGACGCCCTGAGTGCAATCGGGCCCAAGCGCCTCATCTACGCTTGGCGGTACGTGGATCGGGTGCACGCTTCTAGCCAGGAGGAGTACCTGTTGGCGCCGGATCACCACACCGGTGAGATCACGCTCGCTCGTCGGCAAGCTGCCAATCAGCACCTCGCTAGTTGCGAGGCTGAGGAAGAGGCGTTGTGTTGGTGCGCTGGGAAACGGCCGTGCACCAGGACATTCGTGGCGCGCCGCAAGCACTCCTGCGAGCGCTGTGGCTTTTAGGAGGAGTATAATTTTTGCTTCGTAAGGCGATCTCATTAGTTTTGGGACGCAAATGATAAATCCCGAACGTTCAGGAATTTTTAGCGTCCTTAATTAAGTATGTAAAAGGGAAAGTTTGGAAACATTGTGTATTATTACGCATTTTGCAAGTACGTGCATATAGCACAAACTTTACTATATATACTATTGGACTACACATCTCTCTCGATATATGCTTGCAGACCGTGCTACTCCCTCCGTCCAGCTCAATAAGTCATCTTTGGTTGTGCACGGTGACCAAGAAGGAGGGAAGACTTGTACACCTAGACGGAGGGAGTACTACCATTACTTATGTATGTGCAAATGCACGTTTTCACATTACGATGCGGTTTTTGTAAAAGTAGAAAAACAGCACTAGTCAAGCTTATGAAACGATTCAATGCAAAACAAATGCAAAAATGCTCGTTTGATTGTTTACTTTTAGCTTCCTTCTCTGTGGTTATTTCTCTGTCGTACTTTGTACAGAGCATCTCACTAGTTGGAAAGGCATGCAAATTCCCAAACCGCTTCCTACACCCTGTATCGAATTTTTTGCCTAACAAGTTGTGCCGTGCAATTGGAATTCCAACTTGAGTACTACTACTAGTAGGAGTACCAGGGGCCAGTTCTTTTAGGCTTCTAGATTAGTAATCCCATAACTACTACCTCCATCCTGGTTTATTGGTCCCCATTGTAATCTGTGTCCAATTTTGATCATAAATTTAACTAATGAAATGTTAGTGCATGTCACATGCACTACTCCATCCGTCTAGGTGAGTAAGTCATCTCAGGCTATGCACCGTGACCAAGGAGGAGGAGAAAATGAGAAACATTAATGTTTATTTGCTAATTAATAGTATTGCATGCAATGAACTAACCACTGCATGTTGTGTTTGATATCTCAAGTCATTAAAAGCATGCACACTCTTTATCTCTTATTGGTTGATATGTCAAGAAACAAGAAACGAGGTAGAAGTTAATGCACCGCGCCTAAGTGTTTTGGGATTATTTGGTTTTCGTAAGATGACTTACACACCTAGGTGCACCGCGCCAAAGTGTTTTGAGTAACATTTTATCAGTTAAATCTTTGGTCAAAATTTAGCACAAATTACAATGTTGAGGAATAAACCAGGACGGAGTAGTAGTTTAGAAGCCCAAATAAATGAGTGAGGCGCCTTATTGTTACTCTCCACTTTAACTAGTCTTGTGGGAAAAGCTGGGGAAGCCGCCAAAAGAACTGGCCCTAGGAGTAGTAGCTAGGGATTGAGTGTGGGAGATGAACTGGAGAAAGTAAATGCAGAGAGATAAAATGCAAAAAAGACAAAGGGATGTGATGGTTGCTTGTCCGTTTATTTTACCAGGCCATTTATTACTGGGAGTGGTTGGGTTTTGTGATATGACGGCTTTACTGCCACGCCACGAGCGGGGGGAGAGGTGAGACTCCTGTGCAGCGCCGCCCTCTACACTTGGACTACATCGGTCGTGGTTTATTAGTCCCCCATTGAATTTTACTAAAGATTTAACTGACAAAATGTTAGTGCATGTCAACAAAAACTATATCGTTGGATTCGTATTTGAACATAGTTTCGAATGATATAATTTTAGGTGACATGCATCAGTATTTATCGTACTATATATAATGTTAGTTCAATTTTTGGTCGTACTAATCTATAGTAGTAAGGTGCCCGTGCGTTGCACCGAAGAGTGAAATGCATTGATCGGGGAGTTGTTTAATTTGACAAAGGATGTGGGGGTCATCTCATGTGTAACGGGTATCGATAGGTTTCTTCGGATATTATCTCATCTCTAGAGATCACAAACATCCGGGTGAAATAGATAAAAAGGTATCTTTTACAAACAAAAGTGTTCAACTGTTCAACCTGCATCCAAAACTTGTGAAGAAATAACACTTATTGTGCTTTGCAAGAAATGATCTTTAAGAATTAGTTTTTGAGTATCGATTGTTATACATGTTGGCTACATATGACATGGCACTTTCTTATAGTCAACAGTTGGCTATACTATTAAGTAATATTAACCATGCCCTTATACACCTAGACGGAGGGATTAAATCAGGATGACTTGCAAGGGGCCAGAGGAGATGTAAGAAATGGTTCATCGTAAGTCTTTCACCAATACTGTAGTAAAAATTCATACATGGAAGATTCTAGACTAAACCATAAACAGATACACTTTTATTCATGCGCGATACTCCAATAGAGCAAGATCATGCATGGAAGTCTCCACATTCTTAGACAGGGGATTACATTGAGCGAAGACTAATGATCAACATTTAACTTGATAATGCGTATTTTTTTGGAAGAACAGGGAGGCTCCTCCCCGGTTCCATTTTGTGATATGAAACCCAAAGTATCTTACATCAGCTCACTGAGAGGAGCAGTTCAAAGGAAGGACTGCGGTGAAAGCCACTCAAGTTTAACGACAAGCTTATAGAATCAAAAGCGGCAAAGACATGGGCCATAAGCGCCCACACACACACTACATGTTTTCTAAGTGCACTTGATAATGCGTATGTCCAGGTGAACCTCCTTGGAGTCCCTGTGCACCGAGTCGGTGGGTAAAGGATGGAACGGATGCCATGGGTTTTCCAAGTCCACATTGGCGGGATAGTCCCAGCTCCCTAGAGTCCAAGTCTGTCCAATGAGGCCGGTGTCGCCGCCCATGCAACCCGGAGGGGTAGTAACATTGACCACGCACCCGCACCGCCCGACCTGCTATCCAACTGACCACAGGATCGAGCTTTGGACAATTAGAGTGACATTATTATGCTTGATGGCTCCGCTGCGTGTGTGCAGGCATGCATGCTATCGTTCGTGGGCGGGACGGGGCTTCCTGCTTCTTCTGCATGCTACGTCTGTGTTCCTGACCCTTTCTGTCTCCATCCAACAATTCTTGTACTCTGCCACGGGGCTATTTTTATACGGCAATCCTATTCTTACGTGCAAGTTCTACAAAAAGTCTTACGTACTAGTGTAGTTTGAGCAATCTGTAACAGTTCTGTTGTAGGCAGTTTTCCCCCCTCTCACATTACGTCAGATTTTGTAAGAGTTGTGCGTAGGAGGAATTCTGTTTTTATACCTCTATATGTACATATATTACGTAACTATACATATATAGGATGTTTGCCGTCTTCTTCCATGGGTGCACATTCCTCAGGGCACGCCGCTCCACTCCATGCCACACGCCATCGTTACTTGCACTCCGACAAGCCCAGGCACCATCGCCACTTGAACTCCGACAAGCGCAAGCACCATCGCCACTTGTACACCGACAAGAGCAGGTATACTAGCTAGTACAGTATCCTCTCAGCTACCTTCCCTCCTTAACCATCTTCTTCAGCTCCACGCGCATGCATATTCATGCAGTCAACAGTGAGGAATGAGGCGACCAGCGTCTAGGGCACAGGCAGTTGAGCCCGGTGTCCTCGCTTGAACATGGCCATGTTCCAGCTGCTCATCAGCATGCACGCGCAGCCGCACATGCCTTAGCTTGACATCGTGGACACCATGATGAGCTCGACGACGGTTCACACGTTTAGGCTTTGCCTAGCATCCGCCTTGCCACTGGCGACGCGTAAAGGATACCATGATGGCGACGACGCCAATGACATGCACCGCCAGAAGGATGGCGACGCCGACGTAGAACTGCGACAATATGATGGGGCTGTTGGTTTGAGACTAAGTTTGCAAAAGCTTGCCACATTTAAGGTTAGGAAAGTTTGACCAACTTAGGTGTGTGTTTGGTTCAAGCCTCATTTTAGGCAAGCCACACTATGGTCCCACATCACATACACATAAAAAGTGTGGCAAGATTCCCTTAGGCTTGCCGAATTGTGGCTCTCATTTTGAAGAACTAACCTTAGGCAAGTTTGGCAACATTGTATGGCAAAGTGTGGCACTCCTAAGCCTAGAACCAAACAGCCCTGATGTCACGCCTCGAGGCTGTCGACTGTCACTAAGTAGTCTGACGACGGCTGGAAAAGTGTTGCATGCATGAGTGTAAAGTGCGTTCTGTGCTAATTAAACATGTGTGGCTCTACACATGTTTGTCATGAAGTTGTGTGGGTGCAGTAGTTGGTGTACGTGGGCATCAGCGGGAAGATCGCAGGCTCGACCTCCTTCGACGCTGCATATTCTTTTTTGTTTCACTGACTGGTTGGATCCACATAGGTAGAGAGAGGGTGCTGTCATGTTCATGTTTGACCAGTCAACAAAGTAAAATACGAAGCTATATGGTAAGACAGTGACCGTATAATCACATGTAATCGTATATAGTGACCGTATTGACCGTATTTTTAAGTACAGTGACCAAAGTGAGCTTTCGACACAAGTTCGATGACCTCGAATGCATTTTACTCATCTATATATATCTACTCTTATAGAAAACCGAGTTGGTGATGATGGTATGCCTGCCATCTTGTAATATAGACCGTCTGATCTATATGTGACGAATAGAAAGCCAACTATGATGATTTTACAAAAGATACCCGCACCTCTCTCCACATTTACAGATAAGGCCTTACCTCGTGCTCCTCCCTATGTCTCTATCTCTACTACTTTTTTTTATAACAAATCGAATAGTGTTGCGCCGTCCGCTGCACGCCCGGCTGAACACGCCTCCTGGCCTCCATCATCACCAACTGAGTCTTTTATAGGAGTAGGAGTAGAGAAAAAACCGAGTTGGTGATGATGGTGTGCCGTGCAATGCACGGGCATCTTGCTATTTTTTGCATATAAGTCCAAACACCACGTAGACACGGTCTTTGAGCATGGTTCGTAGTCGTTCCACGATCGGGCACTAAAGTTTGTAACTATTTTAGATTAGAATATACTACTCCTCCGGTGCTAGTAGTAGAGCATAGTCCTACTCTACTACTCTACTCTAGCAAGCTAGGGCATAGTACTGTAGTAGGTACTGTAGGGAGTACCAGTACTGTGATCACTCAAGCAAGTTGTTTGGCATCGATATGACCCTACGCAGCTGGTATGTGTCTCGTAAGTCAAGCGGCGTGCTGTAGTCATCATCACCTGTCCATTTCCCGCGGCACATATTCGCTTCTCCATTTTTGTCCGCACATAATCTCGTCCAAGCTTCCATCCCCGCTAAGGCGCCTCCCCCCTCGTCTGAAACCCAAGCACTAACAATGGCAGAACCGAGCAGCATCCACCGAAAGAGTGGCTGGAATTCGCTCCCCATAGAGGTAATAAAGCTCATTGTTTCACGTGTGGACAATCTCAGTACCATGCCGCTCGCCGCGTGCTCGTCGGGGCTATACCGTTTACTCAAAGCCCTTAGACCGGAGCCTTTTAAGCCAGATCCTTGCTTGTCGATGCCGCCTAATCTTCAGAAATGGCGTGTCATGCAGCATAACGATCGTAGGGTGGCGAGCATCAACCCCCTTCACTGTGATCCGATCCCTGTCAGCCTCAGCTACATTAACGGTATGTACTGGGTTGGCATGAACACGTCTTGGATGGTGCTCGTCGATGGTCGCGGTAGCTGGATGCTCGTGGAGGTCTACACCCGACGATTGATCCCCCTTCCTTCGATTAACACCGCACTGCTTTGGCACCATGGCCCAGAATACTCAGAATCTTATAGTAGCCAACATGATACCAAGTTTGATTTTTCTCAAGGTTGTAATCTGCCAAGTGCCCACAAGATCTGCGAATTATAAAGATTTCAGGCTAATTGCGTTCTTCAACCGCGGTCTCGCCTATCTGACAGGTCACTGCAGTAAGTGGATAAATCTGCACGTCCATCGCAGGATCATACATCCTCCATGGTTCTCTGATGCCATTGAACACAAGGGCTTCATTTACGCTGTCGACTCCTTCTATGGCTGGATGTATTGCTGGCCTACTCCAGTCATCGCTACAAACGGCTGTTACAGCAGTATGTTACTTTCCTATGATATCATGATGGCTTGCTTATATTATTGTCAACATTTACTGAAAAAATATTCATGCTCATAACATGCTGTTCTTAAGATTGACTAAATAAGGAGCCCTTTTTTATTTGACTCCAACTTGATATGATGTTGTAGGCCGCCTGGTGTCCCTACCCTTCCTAATCCCAGAACCTTTCAAAGAAAAGTGGCATGGCAGTTGTAGGTGGTTCCTGGCTCGATCAGACAATGGCGAAAGATTGATGATCGTTCGCACGTACCGGACGTGTTGTTTCACAGAATACAATCACAGTCACTGCAAGGTCTTTGAGCAGGATCCCAGCTTCTCTGGGCCTTTAGGAATTTTTGACTGGAGGCTGGTAAGTAGCCTTGGTACACGCTCTCTGTTTGTCAGACTGAATTATCCGATTAACCAGGAGATAACCGACGGCAAGGATCATAATGGCAGCGCTGTTTCGTTCATCAGGCAAAACTGTGTGTACATAGCGTACCATGCGTCTCTACATGCACCATACCCTGATATGTGCCGCCATGCTCTGTAGCCCCAAGTAGGAGAGAGGGTCGCAAGTATCAGACTTCGACCTGCTGGCTGGAGTTTCCCCCGTCAGGCACCCATCTGGTTCAAGCCGTCAGCCAATCTCCACAGCTTAATAAATAGTAACGTCTAACTGAGCCAGTTAGTTAGATGCGTACACTTGGTGTAGTAGGATCTTTATTTAGTTTGATGCATACACTTGTTCTTTTTTGGTAGCCCTTTTGTAATGATGGCTGATGTTTGGTTTGGAAGAGAGAGCTGCGTCTTCACTCTTCTAGCCTGCTTACTGCTTCTGTTGCACCCCCAGCCCTGGTTGCTACTGATGCTGTTTTCAATGTACAATCAGTAGTATGTTTCGTCTGTTGGTTGAATAAATGTGTTGTTGGAACGACAAACACAATGTTTTGGAAGTGGTTGCACGGTTCGATCCTTTAGTGCCCCGTACCGTACGTAGCTCATATTATTTTTCATACGGAACACATTTTCCACTTGTTGATAACATGCAGCCCACTGATGAAGGCCCAATAGAGAAGCCCATAATTAACTGGAAGGGAGGCTCTCACATGAATCCGGCCCAGGTACATTCTCATGGTCCCCTAAACATAAATAAGTAAATAAATAAATAAAGCTAAATGCTCATGCACCAGTTCTTTGGGAAAATAGGTAGCCAGTATTTCTTTTTGAAGAATACCCAAGCTAGGCCTATTTGTTTTCTCCGAATTACTGGGCTGCAAATCTTCCAAGACGAGGAGGGATGCATTCCGTCCTGTCCAAAGAGTATGGTCAATGTCTGTTAAAAGTAATATCAAAAGGGGTTGAAAATTCCAAAAAAATTATAGCAAATGGGACATTAGTTTTTTTTGAAATTTGTTCTTCACTGATATCTTATACGTATTTCATTGGATTTAACATTACATAGTACTAATTTATTTTTAAATTTGTTTTAGTATGGCTATTTATTTTTGGATTAAGAATATTATGTTCCCAGCAAAAATTTCCCACATATTTAGTTAATTTTTTGACCCTGGTACTGACCAGAAAATGGCCGACAATTCTAAAAATGGAAAACGGGCGACTGACTTGTTTACGCAAGGCTTTGTTAGTGAACACACGATTCTAGCCGCCATGCTTCTTCAATCTCTAATCTTCCTGCTCCAGCCGCCTAAACTAGCGCCGGCGGGACTGCCTGCTCCCTCCTCTTGTGGCCCGCTATGATGCCGTGCAGGCTTCCCCGGCCCACCCTACTCCCTCCACTGGCCTGGCCGCACACAATCAACTGCCTCCTTATTATGCAAAAAAATGATTCCTCCCACTGACATCTGGGGCGCACCGGTTGGGAGGATGACCTGGGGGCCTACTATGTTGACGCATACGCAGGGCTTGTCAACTTAGTCAACAAACGATTCTAGCAGCAGTAACCGTTGGATTTGAATCGAACGGTCCTGCTGCTTCTTCAATCGCTGCTCTTCTTGCACCAGCCGCCCAAACCAGCGCCGGGGAGACCGCCTGCTCCTGCCTCCAGTGGCCAGCTGTGCTATCGTTGAGGCCTCATCGCCCCCTACTACTCCCACCGCTAGCAAGGCCCTGCGGCGACGGCAGCCTCACACCGCAGCCGAACCAGTGAACCCTCGTACTCCTCTCCGCGTGGGCATCCACTGCCGCGTCTTCCCCGGCTCCGCGTCGTCCCCTTCCTAGGCCTCGCCGTCGTCCACCGCCTTGGTGCTCTCGGTGCGGCGTGGTCAATGTGGTCAACGACGTTCCATCGGAAGAGTACTGTACATGGAGAGGCTGACAGCTGGGTCCACGGCCATAGCCCAATTTTTTTGTGATTTGCCAAGTAAGTCGCTTTGTCAGGCCTGTTGGGCTGCAAATCTTTCAAGACGAGGAGAGCTTTTATTTGGCTGGCCGAGAAAATGGCCCATCAGTAATGAGAAATGGGCTGTACATTTTTAAAACACATCAAACCGACAATTAGTTTCAAATATCTTTTTTTTCATTTCGAGATTTTAAATTACATTAATTTTTATGTGTGGAGAATTTGTTGGACTTTATATTGATATACATTTATTTTTAAAATCAGTTTGAATGTGAGTCGAAATTTCGGGATTAAAAACAGTTCGGACCGCACCGAAATATGCAAAAATTCGTATAAGTTTTTAACTGTGGCCACAATATGGTCTGTAATGCTAACAAAAAGAATATGGGATCCAAAAATAACCTTAAGAATTAGAAAATGGGCTGTATATTGTTAAAAATAATGGCAGATGGGTTGTATGCTGTTTTCCACAGATTTGAGGCTTTCCTAAAAAAAGGTTGACGCACAAGCAGTGACTGTTGGATGGCCATCCAACGGCCGTCGTGCTTCTTCAATCTCTGCTCTTCCTGCTCCAGCCGCTCAAACAAGTGCCTGCTCCCTCCTCCCCACGGTCGGCTCTGACAGCTCGGACCCACCAGCTATATCTTCGTACGCAAGGAAGTGCCTCCTTATTATGCACAAAAAAAATGAATACTCCCCCTGTTAGCTGGGACCCAGTATAGTGGCAGGCTGACTTGTGGGCCTACAAAGTTGACGGGGACGGAGGGCTTTGTCAACTTAGTCAATATGCACGATTCTAGCTCCAGTGACCGTACGATGTCCATCCAACGGCAGTAGTGCTTCTTCAACCACTGGTCTTCTTGCTCCAGCCGCCCAAACCAGCGCCGGTCGTGCCTCGTGCCCCTGCCTCCCGTGGCCGGCTATGATGCGGCGGAGGCCTCACCGCCCCCTACTACTCCCACCTCTGGCCATGCCATCCCTCTACTCACCCTTACCCCCGGTTATTCTGCGGCGACGGCAGCCTCACACCACAGCGAACCAGTGAACCCTCGTACTCCTCTACGCGTGGGCATCCACTGCCGCGTCTTCCCCGGCTCCGCGTCGTCCCCTTCCTAGGCCTCGCCGTCGTCCACCGCCCTGGTGCTCTCGGCGCGGTGTGGTCAACATGGTCAAGGAACATCTTCCATGACGTGGACTATACGTGGAGAGGCTCACAGCTGGGTCCACGGCCGCAGCAAGCAAGTGCCTCCTTATTACGCGCAAAATAATTATTCCTCCACCTGACAGCGGGGACCCATCGGACGGGCCACCATATTTCGCGAAAAACGTTTCCCCCCTGACTGCTGGGACCCACTAGCTACACCTTCGCACACAAGGAAGTGCATCCGGGCAAAAAAAAGCGATTCGCCCCCCTGACTGCTGGGACCCACCAGCTACATCTTCGCATGCAAGATAGTGCGTCCGGGCAAAAAAAAAACCATTCGCCCCCCTGACTGTTGGGACCCACCAGCTACATCTTCGCACGCAAGGAAGTGCATCTGAAAAAACGATTCGCCCCCCTTACTGCTGGGACCCACCAGCCACATCTTCGCACGCAAGGAAGTGCCTAACAGTCGGGACCCACCTGGTCGAAGCGTACGTAGCGTTGTCATTATGGTCGCGAACGTGTACGTACATATATACTGGTGGATGTAGAGGCGTGCACGTGTCGTAGTAGAGGCGTGCACGTAGCATGTACACGTACTTACAGCGGCGAGGGTGCAAGAAAGAAAATACGGCCACGTACGTACATACGGGCAGGGTCTCGAACGCCTACTCACACATACGTACATGGCTGGGTTGGAACGGAGAAACAGCATCATCGTCGTGTTCATAGGGAGCCAACCAGTTGGGTCAGAACGGAATGCGTGGTCGTGTTCATCGGGAGGGCTTGGACAAAACAGGCGATGGAAACCAGGCCTGGCATACCGCACAACGGAGGAAACGGACCTCCTACATTCGGAACGGGGTCCTGTTGATTAGGAGGGGTGTGGCGTACCGCAAAACGGAGGAAACAGACCTCCTACGGTCGAAACAGGGGTCCTGTTGATCGAGAGGGGTGTGGCGTACCGCAAAACGGAGGAAACGGACCTCCTACGGTCGAAACGGGGGTCCTGTTGATCGGGAGGGGTGTGGCGTACCGCAAAACGGATGAAACGGACCTCCTACGGTCGAAACAGGGGTCCTGTTGATCGGGAGGGGTGTGGCTTACCGCAAAATGGACGAAACGGATATCCTACGGTCGAAACGGGGGTCCTGTTCATCGGGAGGGGTGTGGCGTACCGCAAAACGGGACTCCACGGGATACTGTTCATGTCTACCATCGATCTCCTCCAGCCTCCACGGGCTACCGTCGACCTCCTCCAGCCTCCACGGGCTCCTGTTCATCCAGCCTCCACCGCGCGCTACTCCACCGGCTACTGTTCAACCACCCCTCCACCGTCTACTGTTCATCCAGCCCTCCACCATCTACTGTTCATCCAGCCCTCCACACCACGGGGTCCTGTTCAACCACCCCTCCACGGCCACCCCTCCACCATCTACTGTTCATCCAGCCCTCCACACCACGGGGTCCTGTTCATCCAGAGGCAATGCCACCACTCACTGTTCATCCAAACCCCCACGCAACACTCACTGTTCATCCAATCGATCGTCTTCAGTTAGCAGCAGTAGCGAAGGAATCGCTCCATCAGTTTCAGTTAACAGCCATCGATCGATCGCTCGGGTTCAGTAACGCGTAGCCTGCAGTGCAATCGCTCGGGTTCAGTTAGAGCCCAACGCCTCACTCGGGTTCAGTTAGAGCCAACACCTCGCACACACGCGCGTACGTGTACGAGAGAAACGCGCATCGCTCGGCCCCCGACCTCCCACCGTAACCGGCAACTCCCCGAAATTTTCCTCCCCCTCGCTTCTACCACGGTTTTTTCCGTCATGGACGGCTCAAAGAATGTCATGCAGCTGCGTCTCCGGCCCGCCCAGGACGAAAAGCCCATTTTCTGTCATGATTTTTTGTCATAGAAGTAGGATCCCACCACATCTATGATGATACCGGGTTTTGTCACAATTATCGTCATAGAAGTGTCATATGTATGACAGAAAAAAAATTCGTTCGGCCCAAAATGTCACAGATGTGTCTTTTTTTAAGTGAAAGCTCTAGCCGCCGCCTCTCCTTTCTTCCCGCCGCCTCCCCTCCCGTATCCT
Organism: Triticum dicoccoides; assembly: GCF_002162155.2. Taxonomy (NCBI): domain Eukaryota; kingdom Viridiplantae; phylum Streptophyta; class Magnoliopsida; order Poales; family Poaceae; genus Triticum; species Triticum dicoccoides. Next base: position 557,662,331 of record NC_041393.1, on the reverse strand, counting down.
ACACTCCCAGTGACAATGTTGTCGCACAAGAACACAACCTATATATACATTGGTTGAACTTGACGGCGGAGGAGAACCTCCCATCACAGACATCGCGCAACCGCGGGGTGAACTCTCCTCGTGGCACACTAGCCGCAGTAGCAAAAACATCCTCCTACCGTGGCGGCCGGCATCGGGGAGATGGAGTCTCTTGTGGTCGTGGATGCGGAGAAGGTGGAGCCTCCAATGGAGGTGGATAGGGGAGAGATGCAGCCTCTAGTGCGGATCTAGCGCCTCCAGCGCCATCGCTCCAGTCACCAGGATTGTCCCACTCGATGTCAAGGATTTGGAGCCAAAACCCAACGACATAATCACGTTCATGATGTGACTCTCCAACCTTGAAGTAGATGCACCCCGCCGCGAGGAGGAACACATCCTCAAGCACTTCGGCCTCGCTCGGACCGACAATAAGGAGGTGGTGCAGCTCGCGGCTGTTGCCTGTTTCTCTGACCCATATGTCTACCTCGACGACTCATATGATGATGAGGAGGATGAGGAGGGAGAGGACAATGAAGACAAAGATGGGGAGAAGGATGACAACGCCAAAAACGGATGTTATTATGCCCATCAGACAAATATGGTGACTTTGATAAAGTACCTCTAACGACTCAGCGGTGCTTACAAAAATCACTTAACGAATTTCGCTTCATGGGCGAGGAATGGTGAAAGGACCGAGATGACTACTAGGGAGGGTGAATAGGTGTTTTGAAACTTTTACGGATTTGGCTTTATTATAATGCGGAATTAAACTAAACAGATACTTCTCAAGTACAAATCCTAAATATGCAAGGCTCAACTAAGTGCACCAACAACCTATGGTAGACAAGATAGGCAGTTAAAAATTAGCAAGCACAAACTATATTGCGAGATATGGAAATGTAGGAACAACTAAGCAATTCTAACTAGCACAAGACATACCAATACAAGCAAGTATGAATTGCAGAAATTAAAGGGCGTGAGAATGAGATAACCACAAGTGATTCGGGGACGTGGATTTATCCCAAACACAATAACTACAAGTAATCAAGGTTATCAATCCAGTAGGAGAACCAAACAACACTATAACTAGCACAAGACATACACAATGACGGTAAGTATTTCCCTCGGTTATGAAACCAAGGTTATCAATCCAGTAGGAGAACCAAACAACACTATATAAACAGCACCTGCACACAAACAAGAAAAACTTGCAACCCAATGCGTAAGAGGGGTTGTCAATCCCTCCTTGGTATTCAGATAGATTAAATTTTATGAGATTTGATAAATAGATCTGGAAAAAACACAGATAGATAAAAAAAGTGCAGTAAGGTATTTTTGGATTTTTGGATAAATAGATCTGAAAATAATATGATAGGAAATAGACCCGGGGGCAGAAGATGTCACTAGAGGCTTCTCTCGAGAAAATAGCACACGGTGGGTAAACAAATTACTGTTGGGCAATTGATAGAAAAGCAAATAATTATGACAATATCCAAGGCAATGATCATGTATATAGGCATCACGTCCAAGATTGGTAGATCAACTCCTGCCTGCTTCTACTACTATCCACCATGCATATAGTGTATTAAGTTCATGAAGAAATGAAGTAATGCAATAAGAACGATGACATGATGTAGACAAGATATATTCATGTAGGAATAGACCTCATCTTTTTATCCTTAATAGCAACGATACATGCGTGTCATGTCTCTTTCTATCACTGAGATTGAGCACCGCAAGATCGAACCCATCACAAAGCACCTATTTCCATTGCAAGAAAAATCAATCTAGTTGGCCAAACCAAACCAAAGTTTCAGAGAAGAAATATGAGGCTATAAAGATCATGCATAAAAGAGTTCAACAAAGACTCAAATGGTATTCATGGAAAGATTTGGTCATAAACCCACAATTCATCGGATCCCAACAAACACCACAAAAAGTCATTACATCGAATAGATCTCCAAGAACATCGAGGAGAACATTGTATTGAAGATCAAAAAGAGAGAAGAAGCCATCTAGCTACTACCTACGGACCTGTAGGTCTGTGATAAACTACTCACACATCATCAGAGGGGAAAGGGTAATGATGAACCCCTCCGTCATCATTGCCCCCTCCGACAGAGTGCCGGAAAAGGCCTCTAGATTGGATATCGTGGTTCTGGAACTTGCGGCGGCTGGAATTGTGTTTCATCGACTCCCCAAGGGTTTTGTGGATTTTAGAGTATTTATAGAGCTGAAGGTCGGTGGAGAAACTTCCCATGGGCCCCACTACCCACCAAGGCGTGCCAAGGCCCTCTGGCGCGCCCTGGTGCCTTGTGGGTCCCACAGGCCTCCTCTGGTGCAATTCCTTGGCCTCCTGGGTATCTTCTGGGCAGAAAAGATCCTCCAAAAAGTTTCGTGGCATTTGGACTCCGTTTGGTATTGATTTTCTGTGAAGTAAAAAACAAGCAAAAAATAGCAACTGGCACTGAGCAATATGTCAATAGGTTACACAAAAAATGATATAAATTTGCTAGTAAATGAGTATAATGCCTCCAAGAATAATACTTTAATAGCATGGAACAATAAAAAATTATAGATACGTTCGAGACGTATCATCACCCCCAACGGATGAGCCTCGATTCACTCGGTGGGTTGGTCTTGAAGGCGACCACCACACCGGTACAAACTTCTCCGGAGCACACCACAAGAAAGGCAGCTTCCGGAGGAACCTTGACCACCTATACCACTTCACACCCTTCCCTGGTGCACATCACAAAAGGAAGCTTCGGGGGAATGTCGACCACCTAGGCCTCTTCACAACCTTCTCAAAGATGTCACGAAGCTGTCTAGGAGCTGAAGCCTCCAAGAGTAATAAACTCATGAGCTCTCACTCGAACAAATCGGTGCTGGGAGTCAAACCAATGCAACAAATGCAATGCAAGGTCAAGCAACAAATGCTCAACAAACTCCCTCAATCTCACAAGATGCTCTCACAAAAGTAGGAGATTGAAGAGAGGGGATACAATGGATAGAATCAACAAATGACTCAAAGATCGATCCACAAATCCCCCTTCACATAGAGGGATATAGGGGTTTGGGAGAGGTGGTTTGTGGCTCAAAATGATGGTTAGAGAGAGAGAGAGAGAGAGAGAGAGAGAGAGAGAGAGTGAACATCCCCCAAACCGGAGGGTGGACAGAGCCCTCAAATAGCCAAACCCCAAAACTAGCCACTGAGGCTCCAACAGATACTTCCTAGACACCCCGTGTGCACGGTACAAGCACGTGGGCACGGGGTACCCAGAAACAGCCAGCAGGAGGAAACTGAAACATGCATACCTTTGGCATACGAACTCTGAATTCGATGATCTTGGGATAGCTTTAAAGCTATGGAAAAGGCCAAGGTCCCCATGTAGAGAAAAACCCAAGATAAACAAGAAATAATGATGAAAATTATGCAAATGTTTGAGCACTTCATATGCGACGTGATCAAGCTACTCGCTCGTAAGTCCCTCTTGATAGTACGACTATCAAACCTATAATCCAGTCTGCCACCAAGCACCATGAGACCGGAAAAACTAGGAAAACATAGCTAAGGTATAATTTGCCTTGCACATTCCACTTGAGCTTGTGATGACATTAATGCTTGCCTCAAGTTGGAATCCTTTTCTTGTCCACAATCACTTGGTGAAGATACCCGAATTGCTCCCCCATATTGCAATGAGGGAAGCCTTCACTTAAGCACATATTCACACGTACATAATCACAATGTGCACCACAAGCTTCAAATCATATAACCTCCAGCTTCCCATCTTGCACTTGGACTCCCCAAACTCGATGACCATCACCACTTGATGTCATCCTCACATAGGCCACTCAAAATCTTTCCTTTGATGCAAGCCCATGATAAACACCTAACCATAACTGACCTAGCAAATACATAGCATGGATTAGTTCACAAAACACAATCCATAGTTACTTACCATACCACTAGATCACTGGATCCCAAGTGGTACAATGTTTTCCCTTTGTGAGTTGACCATCTATATATATAATCTTCAAGCTTCATCTTGGTCAATCAACATGTTTACTTCATGAACCAACTTGCTTTCTTGAAAGCCACAGTGGAATCTTCATTTCCCTTCATTGCTTCAATAAGAGATCACCAAAGACTTTTTCATGACCATCTCGAGTTTCACTATGAAATAATATTGGTCATCATTTGATCTTCTAAGAATTTAATCATAATCTCTTGAAAGGCATAATTGAATTCTTCACTCTAGTTACTTGCTTCAAGACTTGATCAACTAAGACCCAACACATGAGCTTATCATGATCTTGTCTTGAAGCCCTAGCTTGAATTCTTCTCTTTGATTATTCTCTCAAGATCTTGATTCTTATAAGCCTACATATGTCAATCTTTGAGATCCTCTAATGAATTCCACCTTGAATATATTTGGTTAGACATTAAAATCAATCTTGATGGCTTCAATAGAAATCCCCAAAGACCAAGTTGAAACCTCACTATATATGGGACCTCGAGAGTCAAAACCTAGGCCCCGTGTGCATGGGGTTCAAGGACCTCATGCGCACGGGGATCAAGAGGCCCGTGGGCATGGGGTATCCAGAGAGGGATACCATGAGGACTGATTTGGATGTTTTCATGTCATTCTTCACAAAGCAACCCAATGCACTTCAAGGATCACTATGGAATGTATCTTCATACAAGATTCAATGCACTTGATGCTCCATAGGAATTGTCAATTAATAGCAAAGCTTAGAGAAAATATATCTTCATATATATGGACTTCACCCTTGATTCCATCCAATATCCTTGATGCACCACCTAAGAAAAAAACTTAAAATATATATCACTGAAAACATTAGTCCATAGAGATGGTCATTAATTACCAAAACCACACTTAGGGGCTACATACCCTTTCAGATGGCCATGATGGAGAAGGTGGGTGAAGGGATGGACGAGGTGGTAGTGACCTGGACGTGGCATGGCGTGGCGAAGAAGTTGAACATGGGTGGCGGGGGACATCAGTTTGACTAGTGGAGGTAGCATATATGTTGAGACAGGAGAGAAGAGTGTAGAAGGTGAGATAAGGAATGAATCGGATTATTTTTATAGATGACAAATAGTCTGCCCCATAATTTACCAATTATCTGGCAAACTTTATTTTTTTGAGGGAAATCCAACATAACTTATTTGGGCATCTTCAATGCAAACCTTAAACATACACTGTATTTATCCGCGGATACGTCCGGGCGCGTCCAGGGATAGTGATACAGGGGTCTTCCATCCAACCATGTTCGCATACATTTCAAAGAAAGTATGAAGAAACCAGACGAATTTCAGCAAATATGATGATTTTCATTTAAACCGGACCACACTCATTACATTTTTGACATATTTCATTAAATAAAAGCATCGGGACCCTAACCTACTCTAAATCTTCACCAGCCCCTATCCTCCACGTCCTTGTTGTTCCCTTCCATGTCTATGTATGACGGTCGTGAACCCTGTGAAGTGAAGGTGAGTTCGCCGACGAGGAAGAGTATGACATGGAATATGGACTGGCCCACATGGCACACAAGGCGTCGTTGTCTACCATATGCCCTACTCCTCTTCGTAGTCCGTGACATGCTCTTCTCCAGTGGAGGTGAGGTCGACTATGGATGTGGATGGGTTGACCTCATCGTCGTACCAGTGCCAACGACCCGCACATGACGGTGTTCACCTTCGCGACTATCTACGCGTACGACTCTGCCACACGAGCGCTACGCACAGCCTCGTACGACGCCTATTGTTCCTAAACCAAGTTTGGGTTCTCCATGGCCATGGCCGCCACGGCCTCCACGCTCGTTAACTCGCCGTAGATTTAGCCCTCCACCAACTGGGGATGTGCGGGGAGGGAGAGGTTGTACCGCTGCTCCTTCGGCGCCTACGAGAACGACGACACCGATTGCTGCGTCGGCTGCTCCCCCGCCATGATAGCGTCGAAGTGCTTTGCTCCATGATCATGTCGGCAAGAACCTGTGCGAGAAGGGGATCTGGATCGTTGGAGGAGGACTCCACCATCGTCGAGTTATCATCGAAGACCTGGGGCAAGATCGCCGGCAAGCCAACCTATACCCAATATGCACGCGCGGGTTTGCCAGCCTTCCGCAAGGCCGACCACCTCGTTCTCCTGGTCCATAGAGAGGCACTTCCACATCACCCTAGAGCTCGCAGTCATGTCAAAGGTTGAACAGTCTGCCCGAAAATTCCTTCAGCAGTTGGGAAGACTTGGAAGATGCTTTCCTTGACAACTTTCAAGGCACCTATGTCCAACCTCCAGATGCCGATGACTTAAGTCACATAATCCAACAGCCCGGAGAGTTAGCTAGGAAATTCTGGACTAGGTTCTTAACTAAAAGGAACCAGATCATGGACTATCCGGATGTCGAAGCCCTAGCGGCCTTCAAACACAACATCCGTGACGAATGGCTTGCCCGACACCTCGGCCAAGAAAAGCCGAAGTCCATGGCAACCCTTACAACGCTTATGACCCACTTCTGTGCGGGCGAAGACAGCTGGCTAGCCTGTAGCAACAACAACTCAAGTAAACCTGGCACTTCTGAAGCCAAAGATAGCAACGACAAGCCACGACACAGCAGACACAAGCGTCGAAACAACGGTGACAACACCGAAGACACGACAATCAACGCCGGATTCAGTGACTCTAAAGCTGGTCAGCGGGAAAAGCCTTATAAAAGGAACAATCCGGGGCCATCCAACTTGGATTGCATACTCGACCGTCCATGCTAAATCCACGGTGCTCCTGATAAACCAGCCAATCATACCAAGAGAGAGTGCTGGGTGTTTAAACAGGCCGTCAAGTTAAATGTCGAACACAAGGAGAAGGAGCCCTAAAGCAAGGACGATGATGAGGAGCCCCGGCCACCGAACACAGGGTGTCAGAAGAAGTCCCCCCCCCCCAAGTTAAAACAGTGAACATGATATACGCTACCCATATCCCCAAGAGGGATCGGAAGCATGCGCTTAGGGACGTCTACGTGGTGGAGCCAGTCACCCCAAAATTCAACCCATGGTCATCCTGCCCGATCACTTTCGATCGCAGGGATCATCCGACTAGTATCGTCATGGTGGTTCAGCCGCACTAGTACTTGACCCAATCATTGATGGATTCCACCTTACACGAGTTCTCATGGACGGTGGCAGCAGCCTGAACCTGCTCTATCAGGACACAGTGCGCAAAATGGGTATCGACCCCTCAAGGATCAAGCCCACAAAAACCACCTTTAAAGGTGCCATCCTAGGTGTAGAGGCCCGGTGTACGGGCACAATCACACTGGAAGTGGTCTTCGGATCCCCGGATAATTTCTGAAGCGGAGAGTTGATCTTTGATATTGTCCCCTTCCGTAGTGGCTATCACGCACTGCTCAGACGAACCGCATTCGCTCGATTCAATGCGATGCCACACTATGCTTACCTCAAGCTCAAGTTGCCCGGACCACGTGGTATCATAACAGTCAATGGAAACATGAAACGCTCCCTCTGTACTGAGGAGCACACCGCTGCCCTTGCAGCAGAAGCTCAGAGCGGCCTTTTTAGGAAGAACCTTAATTCGGCGGCCAAGCTCCTGGACAATGTCAAACAAGTCCAAACTACACTGCAGCAGGACAGTCCAGCTCCTCACGAGCTTGCATAGAAATTCGGCCTCCGTCCCAATCCCGACCAAAAAGCGGCGTTTGTACCGCGCATACATAACTACGCACTCAAAATACCATGGGCATAGACGGAGGCGCAACTAGATCATGTTCCACAATGCGGCTCAACCGCTCCTGGACACACATAATTTTACATTTTTCTTTCTTTTCAGGTTTCTTTTTTCCAGGCCTTTACTGGAGACTTGATTCCTGGACCTATCAAAGGACGGACATACCAAGGAGGGAAGCAGTTCGGATGCACGAGGGAATATCTACATGTTCTTCTCAATGATCATTCTGTCTTCGGACCCGCACGCAGCTCCCCTTGGTCTCAGCAGGATAAAACAGTCATATGGTTTATTGTACTATTTGTACACATGCGCTTCAATGTATTATTAAATTACAATAAAAATAGTTTGCAGCCCAATTTTTATGATGTCAACTTGCTGTTTCATTTTTCTTGATATTTTTTATCAATTGCACTCCTACACTCTGGTATGCCTTAATTCGCCAGGGGCTTCATTGTGCCCCACAATACGGCAAGAAAGTCTGAACACTTTTACAGTTGTTCGGCACCCCGAACTTATAGCATTATATGCATTGGCTCCGAATCATGGCTTGGGTCAATAGTTGGGTTGCCCGGCTCCTGTGCTTGCTACCTTATGTTCCGCTATATCGGCTAGGGTAGTAAAGGGAGAACTACTGCGATTGTTGCCTGGTTCTTCCGGACTAAAACCTCAGTAGAGAAAGCCGAAAACTGACTATCATGATGCGGCGAGAGCCGGTCAGCTCTTCCAGAGGTTACAAATCTTTCGCGATTTCTTCCACACTGTGCGTTTTCTTCCACATCGAGCGATGAATCGGTTTTTACCCGATTGGTGTTTACAGTACCCCAAGTTCGGACTTACGAACACTAGGGGCTGCGCCCAAATTTATATTGTCAAACTCATATGGCTAGGTGAGGGTGATAAAGCATTATAGTCTGATTGCCTGGTTCGTTGCGCTAAACACCTCCTTTAAGGACCAAACTCTGGAGTAAAGAGTGTTTATATTTATCCCGAACACCCCCGTACTTTCTACGTGGGGGCTGAAGCCGACGACTGGCCAACTCTTAGATTTAATATAAACGGCCGCAGAGGAGGTAAATTTTTTAGTAACAAGCATTATATTACATAACAATCTTGTTTCATATTACAGCACAGGATAACATGAATGTATTCATGGAAATATAATATCCTTGGCACATTGCTCCGCCACAATGCGGGATCCTTCCAAGACGGTGTCATAGTACAGTTCGGGTGTGCGGTGCTCCTAGCCCGCGGGCGGTCCCTCGGTCATTAGCTTTGTGGCATCCATGTTCACCCATTGCATCTTGGCGCGGGCAAAGGCCATTCGCGCGCCTTCGATGTAGACTGACCGCTTGATGGCGTCAAGCCGAGGGCAGGCACTGACTAGCCGCTTCACGAGTCTGAAGTAGCTGCTGGGAATAGCTTCGGCAGGCCATAGCCGGATTATTAAATCCTTCATGGCTAGTTCGTCCGCACTATGCAGCTCGACCAGCTATTTCAACTGATGCCTAAAGGGCACCGGATGTTCTAGCGCAAGGTATTGCGACCAAAACAGCTTCTCCGTAGAGCTCCCCTCTTCGGCTCGGTAAAATTCTGCAGCGTCTGACACGCTGCGCGGCAGATCCGAAAACACCCCTGGAGAACTCCAAATCCGGGTCAGCAAGAGGAACCTTTCCTTCACATAATTGCTCTGCATAATAAATGCCTTACCCGCCGTGATCTTCTTGGCCGCCTGGATTTCCTGGATGGCGACCCGGGCTTCAGCTCGGGCATCGTGTGCGTTTTGATGGGCCTTGGTGAGTTCGGACTCTTTATCCACAATATTATGCTCCAAGGACTCGCATTTCTTCATGGCTTCCTGGAGCTCTTGCTGGACCTCACTCACCCTGGCCTCGTGTTTTTTACGAGCGGCCTGTTCCTTGGCCGCCTTCTCCTCGGCCTCGGCTAGCGCCTTCTTGAGAGCCTCGACCTCGGCCGCCGCTCCTAATAAATATCATGACATTTTTTTAGTCAGAACAAATTATTCATCCTTCCTGAATATAGACAAGGTTATTTCATACCTTGGTTATCCTCCAGCTGTTTCTTCACGCGATCGAGCTCTTCCTCAGTCCGCTCCAGACTCTGCTTTAGTCCAAAGACCTCAGCAGCATGGGAGGTCCCAGCCAGTAACGATGCCTGCTTATTCACATAGCAATTTCATAGTTAGTCTCCTTCGAAGCTTAATTGATCCTCTGTCCGGTTTTTCTTTTCCAACACCAGACAGTGTATCAGGGGCTACTGTCTATACTGTGACATTCTTTTTATATTCACATTGCTTACCTCAAAGCCTGTTAGAAGGCTTGTGCAAGCTTTGGTCAGCCCGCTTTTCATGGACTGAATCTTCCCAATCACCGCACCCATAAGGGTACAGTGTTCGTCAACGATGGAAGTGCCTTGTAGCGCCTCCAGCAAAGTATCCAGTGCCTCTGGATGGACAGAGGTCACCGGTGGAAAAGGTGCACCCCCTTCCTTTGAAGGAGGTTGCTTGCCTGATTCCGGAGCCGTGTGGGTCTCTGGAATTGTATTCGGCTGGGGACCGAACTTGATATGGCCCCCATCGTCAGTATCCATGGGGTTTGCTCCCCCGTGTGTCCGACCGCCGAGGTTTTACCCTCCGGCGCTGCCATGATGGCCCCTTGAGTCTCTCCCCGGCCTGGGGTCCTTTGCAACGACACCTCAGTGTTATCCATGGCTTTGGGAGAGGAAGCCGACGGAAGGGTCCCGTTGTCCATCGCCCCCGGGTCCAATGAATCGTTCGATGAGGATCGCTCAAGGTTGGACTGAGCCGGATTGCAAAATACGTGATTCATCACTTTAATATTATATAGTAGTGAGGCCGGATCTATAAACGTGTCCAAGTTTTTTAGTACTCACAATTTGGCCAGGGGCTTGACCCTGGGAGTCCACTCCGAGCTGATGTCGGTGGCCGCGGTGGAATCGTCCGGAAGGAAAGCTTTCCCCTTCTTAGACGTTTTGGCCTCCAAACGCGTGGATGCCATCCTCTTCTTTCTCCCCCTTGCAGGGGGGATGGCTTTCTTCTTCCTCCTCCTCCTCTTCCTCGTCATCCTCGGCGGAGGAGGAGTGAGCCTCAGCATCTTCGGACGTCACGTACGAAGTGCCCTTGCGACGGAGACCGCCCTGATCTCCTTGGACTCCTTCTTGGCCTTCTTCTTCGGAGCTTTAGAGGGCACCGGAACCAGCATCTTCGTCAGAAGAGGAACTGCTGGGTCTTCGAGCAGCAGAGCCGGACAGTGAATCCGCTCCGTCTTCTTTGTCCATCTTTCAGAAAATTAGTAGGGAAGCTTAGGTGTTTTCCTCAAGTATGCGAGTAAAGGGTACACCTTGAAAACATGTAAATACTTACCAGACTAGCAGGACGGGCCAAGCTGTGCCCGCGATCCTCGGCCGTGTCCGGCCACGTTTTGCTGGGCTTGAATAGCACTTACCAGATATCTTCGTGCGTAGTGCCGAAGAACTCTAGTAGGGTCTAGTGCTTGGCCGGATCGAACTCCCAAAGATGGCAAGTCCGGCTTTGGCATGGAAGGATCCGGCGAACTAACATCACCTGGACCACATTGACAAGCTTGATGTTCTTGTCCCCCATGCTCTTAATACGCGCCTGGAGCGCAGTCAGTTCGTCTGACGAAGACCAGTCCAGGCCCTTCTCGGGCCAGGACATGAGCCGCATTGGTGCTCTAGAGCCGCGACCCAGGTGGTTTCGCGCGGCTCAGTGACATAGAACAACTGTTGTTGCCACCTTTGACGGACTCGTTCAATGTACCTGATGGCCATGTGACGTTGGGCATCTTGCTCACCATTGCGCCTCCGCACTCTGCATGTTGATCGCCCACCACCTTAGGCTTCACATTGAAGGTCTTTACCCATAGTCTGAAGTGTGGAGGGATGTGAAGGAAGGCCTCGCACACGATGATGAATGTTGAGATGTTGAGGAAAGAATTTGGGGATAGATCATGGAAATCTGACCCGTTGTAGTACATGAGTCCGCGAACGAATGGGTGGAGAGGAAATCCCAGCCCGCGGACAAAGTGAGGGAGGAATACAACCCTCTCATGGGGATCTGGAGTAGGGACGATCTGTCCCTTGGCCGGAAGACGGTGTGCGATCTCCTGGGCCAGATACCCGCCCTCCCGGAGTTTTCTGATATCCTTCTCCTTGACAAAGGAGGCCATCCACTTGCCCTACGCTGCGGATCCAGACATGGCTGGAGTGCTTTTTGAGGGCGGAAAGGATGAGAACTTGGGTGCTGGAGCTCGAGAATGGGGGAAACAGAGAGAAAGAAGGCGTGGGTGAAAAAGGTGGATCCTTATCTCTTTATAAAGGCAGTGAATATCAAGCGCCTCCCCACTTGCCTAAAAACTCGCTTACCCCCGGGGGCCGTGCAAACGGTACGGTTGGATTACCCATGCCCGTATAGATGAGAATCCCGCAATAAGGGGACATGATCTCTGCTTTGACAAGACGTGCCAATGGAACTGCATCTCGAAATATGAAGCGGTGGACTAAAAATGGTTCGAATAATAACCGGGCGTCGACATGATGTCATGCTATGAAAAGTTGTCAGCAGATTGGACTCGTGAAGTATTATACTCTCTACGGTTGTGTGTGGTATTTGTTTTGCAGAGCTGGACACTTTTCCTGTGTTTGAGGGAAGATTTGGAGTATTCGGAGGAGGAACCCGCCTTGCAATGCCGAAGACGATCTGCACGCCGGACACCTCGTCATTGAAGCCTGGTTTAGGGGCTACTGAGGGAGTCCTGGATTAAGGGGTCCTCGGACAGCCGGACTATTGATGTGGGCCGGACTGTTGGGCTATGAAGAAACAAGACCAAAGATTCTCTCCCATGTCCGGATGGGACTCTCCTTGGCGTGGAAGGCAAGCTTGGCGACCGATATGAAGATTCCTTTCTTTGTAAACCGACTTTGTAGAACCCTAGTCCCCTCCGGTGTCTATAAAAATCGGAGGGCTTAGTCCGTAGAGGCAGATAACTACAATCATAATCCTCATACGCTAGACTTCTAGGGTTTAGCCATTACGATCTCGTGGTAGATCAAATCTTGTAATACTCATATTCATCAAGATCAATCAAGCAGGAAGTAGGGTATTACCTCCATAGAGAGGGCCTGAACCTGGATAAACATCATGTCCCCCGCCTCCTATTACCATCGACCTTAGATGCACAGTTCGGGACCTCCTACCCGAGATCCGCCGGTTTTGACACCGAGAGCAGCGTTTAAATAGCGAATGTCGGCAAGGCCAAGCGGCGAGCAGTTTCAATGCAGGCATAACAATGAGTTTCTCAGCCACCGCGCCTATTTATTGTTGGCGGGCAGATGGACGACCAACTAGCTTGAATACGGTAGATAGTTGTCCCATCCCATTCAGTCAAATCGCTCTGACATTGAGCATATGCCGAGACCGGGTCACGGTACATGTGGCATTATCAGCCAGCGTGCAACTTCAACACCGGTTACATTGAGAGGTCATGTTCGCAATGAGCCGACATGAATGTGAAGCTAGAGCTCTAGATAGACATGAATGTGCGGTAGCAGCTTTGCGCTGGAGAGGGTGAGGACATGGGAGTGGGTTTTTGGTGGGTTGAGGGTGTCCTATGCGTATGTGGCAACGGTTAGACGGCCGCAAAGCCGCCTGGTTTACCTCCAGTTTACGGGAAAATGGACGTTTAGACCGGTCCGATGACTGATGAAGTATCGCGTTGAATGAAAAAATGGGTCTGGACCGCTCAATCCGAACGGATGCGGGGGATTTGAGAGTCCGTGTGGAAGGGGCCCTTAGGGCATTTCTAACTGATCCCTTAAAAATAGTGGAGTATTCGGTGGAGTAAACCCTTAGTGTAGTAAATTTAGTCACTAATTTTTGGCCGGACCTAGCTGATTCCCTATATATAATGGAGTATTTTTTTTGTTTTTTATAAACTTTGTAATTCTAGTGTAAATTGCTACTACATATTAGCACACATGTAGAAACTAAACATAAATTTGTATGTTCAAGAAAATCACGATTATAATTTATAAACTGAATTCAAAGTTTACAAACCTAATTATTCAAATTTAAACATGCCAGATGGTTCAAATGTAGAAAATAGCATGTCATAGAACACTAGGACTCGCTAAGACGTTGCTAGTGATGCTCAGCAAGATCTTGTTGGAGCTGAGCATGAACTTGACGGTTCTCGATCTTGCGGTGCTCCTCAAGGAATGCCAAGATCATGTTCGTATCATACTATGGCTCAACCGGAGTCCCGCTGGTGGTGTACCGAAAGTTCTGAGGCATATCTCTCTAGTCTTCAATGATCATATTCTGCAATATGATGCAACAAGTCATGATCTGCCATAGAACCTTGGATCTCTAGTACTCGGCAGGGCCATGACCAATTGCAAAGCGCTTCTAAAGCACACCAAAGGCTCTCCCAACATCTTTCCTAGCAGCTCCTCGACATTGGGGAAAGTGAATGTTTTTGTTACCTTCTAGACGCGGAATTGTTTTGACCAAGGTGGCACATGGTGGATAGATGCCATCCGCAAGGTAGTAACCCATCAAGTAGTTGTGCTCGTTGACCGAGTACTTTCAACCAGGAGCTTCACCTTGAATAAGTCTAGAAAACTGCGGTGATCTCGACAACACATTCAAGTCATCGTGAAACCAGGCAAACCAAAGAATAAATGCCATATCCAACGATCCTTCAATGCAACTGCCTCAAGAATGATCAATGGATCGTTGCAATGTCCTTTGTACTGACACTTCCACCCTGCAGGACAATTCTTCCATGTCCACTGCATATAGCTAAGTACTCCAAGCATCCTTGGCCATACTCTTACCTCACCCTCAGTCATCAGCCTCTGGTGTGTTCCTCGGTTGGTGCTCTCAAGTGCTCTGGGATAAACACAACGATCACTGCTTTAGTGAACCTTCAAACAACCTGCAAGATCATGTCTTCACCAATATGGACATAGTCATCGATTGCATCGGGTGAACACCCATATGCCAAGACTCGAACAGCCGCAATGCACTTCATTAGAGGGCTTGCACTTATCACTTCACATGCCTTTCTCCAAAACTTGAACCAGCCATCATATCTCATAATGGCTTTTACAATGGTCAGAAAAAGACTTGTGTCCATTTGAAAGCGCGGGAGAAAGTACTTCTCAGGATAGGTTGGCTTTGGGTCAAAGTGGTCTCTCACGATCTTGGCATGACTGAGGGAGTCCTGGATAAGGGGGTATCCAGACAGCCGGACTGTATACATCGTCCGGACTATAGAAGCGTCAAGATACAAGACTCAAGACTTCGGCTCGTATCCGGATGGGACTCTCCTTTGCATGGAAGACAAGCTTGGCGATCCGGATATTATATTTCCTTCCTTGTAACTGACTCCATGTAAACCCTAGCTCTCCGGTGTCTATATAAACCGGAGAGGATGGTCCTTAGAAGGCCGATCACAATTACAATCATACCATCATAGGCTAGCTCATAGGGTTTAGCCTCTATGATCTCATGGTAGATCTACTCTTGTATTCCACATATCTTCAATATTAATCAAGCACAAAGTAGGGTTTTACCTCCATCGAGAGGGCCCGAACCTGGGTAAACATTGTGTCCCTTGCTTCCTGTTACCATCAGCCTAAGATGCACAGATCGGGACCCCCTACCCAAGATCCGCCGGTTTTGACACCGACATTGGTGCTTTCATTGAGAGTTCCTCTGTGTCGTCGCTTCAAGGCTTGATGGTGACTTCAATCGTCAACAACACGGTCCGGGGTGAGACTTTTCTCTCCGGACAGATCTTTGTGTTTGGCGGCTTCACACTGCGGACCTATTCGCTTGGCCAGCTGGAGCAGATCGATAGCTTTGCCCTTGGCCACCAGATCAGGTTCGTAAACTTGAACTACACGGCAGACATCCGCGGATACTTGATCTTCGACGGACTCGAGCCCGTGCCAGGAGCGTCGGACAGTCACGACGAGCACGGCCTGGACCTGCTGTCGGACAATGCTCGGGACATCACCCCCGCAGCAGCCCCGGATCTAAATCCGGGGTAGGTTGCGTTGCCTATGGACGGAGGGCTGGACCCCGCCCCGCAGGCCGCACACTCATCAGCGGTGGAGTCGAACACAGGTCTCACCTCTGTGGAGGCCTGTAACCCTGGGCACCCGGACTCATATCCGGCTGCTGGTCCTGGTCCGCACCCTCTCGGGCCAGCCGAGCCAGGTTGGGCTCCGGTAATGGAGTTTACCACTGCGGACATCTTTCAGCACTCGCCTTTTGGTGACATGAAAAACTCATTAAAGTCTCTCTCTCTCTATCAGGAGGCTCTGAGCCGAACTATATCCGGCTTGAGTGGGAAGCAGGCGACAAAGGAATTCGCTGCGCACCCACCACCCACTTTGTCGCTACGATCGATGATTTAACCGACGTGCTCGACTTCGACTTCGAAGACATCGACGGTATGGACGACGATGTAGGAGACACACAGGAGCCACCGCTCACATGGCGGTGGACAGCCACCTCTTCATATGATATATATATATATATATATATATATACATATATATATATATATATATATATATATATATGGTGGACACTCCAAAAGAAACCAATGGCGATGAGGCAACAAAGGCTAACCCCTCCAAGAAGAAAGCAAAGCATGGGCGTCGCCAGCGCTGCTCCAAGCCCCACCAAGGCAATACCGGCACCGGAGACGATAATAATCCAAACGGTGCCGACGATGAATACAACCCCGAATAGCCTGCCTTCGAGCAGGCCAAACAGGAAGACGGGCATGACAACCCAGATGAACAGGCGACGGACCGGTATCCAGAGGAGGAAAACTACATGCCCCTCTTCGAAGACAAGGTTAGCCTCGGCGATGACGAGTTCGGCGTACCTGAAGACCCCGCAGAGCAGGAGTGCTTCAAGTGCCGGCTTATTGCCACTGCGAGAATCCCGAAGAAAAAGCAGCAGTAGCTTCAAGCTTACCAAGATCTGCTCACAGATAGATGGATAGAAGTCCTGGCAGCCGAGGAATATGGACTCGAGCGCCACATGGCTGACCGTCCGCCTCAAGGTCGGGACAAAGCGACATACCAGCCGGAATACCAGCCTGCACCCCTGCGCCGGTTTACTACGGCCCAGGGCAATACTCAGGACTTGCACGATAAACTGGGTAATGCTGCAGGACAACCAAGATCGATCTATGGATCACGGGGGTGCACCGAAGCACATGATGAGGACCGTCATACCGGATACACTAACAGTAAATCCGGCCGGGCCGAATACAACCAGTCAGACGCAGCCGGACTGCATCGTGACATAGCCCGGCACAGAGGCGCCGCACACCCCCTCTGCTTCACTGATGAAGTGATGGATCATGAATTCCCAGAAGGGTTTAAACTCGTAAACATCGAATCATACAATGGCACAACAGACCCCGCGGTATGGATCAAGGATTTCCTTCTCCACATTCGCATGGCCCGCGGAGATGATCTACATGCCATCAAGTATCTTCCCCTTAAGCTCAAAGGACCTGCCCGGCATTGGCTAAACAGCCTGCCCACAAATTCCATTGGCAGTTGGGAAAATCTGCAAGACGCATTTCTTGACAACTTCCAGGGCACATATGTGCGACCTCAAGATGCCGATCACTTGAGCCACATTACTCAACAGCCCGGAGAATCAGCCAGGAAATTCTGGACTCGGTTCCTAACTAAAAAGAACCAAATAGTCGACTGTCCGGACGCTGAAGCCCTAGCGGCCTTCAAGCATAATATCCATGACGAGTGGCTCGCCAGGCACCTCGGCCAGGAGAAACCCAAGTCCATGGCAGCTCTCATGACACTAATGACCGGCTTTTGCGCGGGCGAAGACAGCTGGTTGTCCCCAATAGCACTACGCCACATTCTGGAACTTCAGATGTCCGGGAAAATAATGGCAAGGCACGGCGCAACAAACACAAGCGATGGAACAACGGCGACAACACCGAAGACACGACGGTCAATGCCGGATTCAGCGGATCCAAATCCGGTCAGTGGAAGAAGCCATTCAAACGCAACAATCAAGGACCATCCAGTCTAGACCGCATACTGGAGAGCTCGTGCCAAATTCATGGCACCCCGGACAAGCCAGCCAACCGCACCAATAGAGACTGTTGGGTATTTAAACAGGTCGGCAAAATAAACGCCGAAAACAAGGACAAGGGGTTGCACAGCGATGATGACGATGAGCCCCGGTGTCCGAACATGGGGGGACAGAAGAAATCCCCCCCCCCCAGGTGAAAACGGTCAACATGATCTACGCCACCCACATCCCCAAGCGGGAATAGAAGCAAGCACTACGGGGCGTATACGCGATGGAGCCAGTCGTCCCCAAATTCAACCCATGGTCAGCTTGTACGATCACCTTTGATCGTACGGATCATCCTACTAGCGTCCATCACGGCGGCTCAGCCGCATTGGTCGTAGACCCAATCATCGACAGATTCCACCTCACGTGAGTCCTTATGGACGGCGACAGCAGCCTGAACCTGCTTTACCAGGATACAGCGTGAAAAATGGGCATCGATCCTTCAAGGATTAAGCCTACCAAAACCACATTTAAAGGTGTCATTCCTGGAGTAGAGGCCCGTTGCATGGGCTCTATAACATTGGAAGTGGTCTTCGGATCTCCGGGTAACTTCCTAAGCGAAGAGCTAATCTTCGATATCGTCCCTTTCCATAGTGGTTACCACGCACTGCTCGGACGAACCGCATTTGCTAGATTCAATGCAGTACCACACTATGCGTACCTCAAGCTCAAGTTGCCAGGCCCGCGCGAGGTCATAACAGTCAACGGAAATATGGATCGTTCTCTCCGTACAGAAGAGCACACTGCAGCCCTTGCGGCCGAAGTACAATGCGGCCTCCTTTGGCAAACCACCAATCCGGTGACGACAACCTTAAGCTCCGTCAAGCGAGGGCGGAACACCCTGCAGCAGGATCAGCAGGCATGCCAGGAGCATGACTAGCAGTCCGGCCTCCACTCAAACCCCATCAAAGCAACATTCGTGCCACGCGTACACAATTACGCACTCAAAATACCATGGGCACAGGCGGAGGCGTATCAGTGGCCCAGTCAACAGTACGGTATCGCTTCGTAACCTTTCCATTTACCCTTAAGAACATTGCTTTAGTGCAGCTTCTCTAGAAGAGCCAGATTGTCGGACTTACATAGGGGAGGAAACCCAGGAGGTAATAGGCTTCGGCCACAGCAGGAAACACCCAGGTGGAATCTATTTACGATTGCGGTTCCTGCTTTATCTATCTATACGTAGCCTTCCCCTGGATACGATATGTCAAATAATCCTATTTGTCTCCGCTTAATGCATGCATTGTAAACATATGCCTAAACATATTATTCATCAATGGGATACTATATATAGCGTCAGCTTACTTACTTGAGCATTTTTTATAAATGTCTATTTGATTTTTCATCCGTACACTTTGGTACGCTTAGTTTGCCAGGGGCTTCTGATGGCGCCCCATAATATGGCAAGACAAGTCTGAACACTTTCAACAGTGTGGCACCCCGAACTTATAGCATTATATGCATCAGCTCTGAATCATGTCTTGGGTTACAGTTGGGATAGCCTGGCTCCCTTGTTTTGGTGCCTTACGTTCCGTTAATTCAGCTAAGGTAGCGCAGGGAGAACTACTGTGATTATGCCCTGGTTTTTCCGGACGAGCACCTCAGTAGAGAAAGCACAAAACTGTCTGGCATGATGTGGTGAGAGCTGGTCGCTGTTCGAGAGGTCTTAAAATCCTTAAAGATTTTTCCGCTTTAGGCGATAATTCGGCTTTGTCTGATATAGGCGTGTATAGCACCCCAATTCGGCCTTCCAGATTCTAGGGGCTTCGCCGAAATTTAAAATTGTAGACTTCTATGGCTAAGTGAAGGTTATAAAGCCGTATAGTCCGATTGCCTTGTTGCTGCGCTGGACACCTCCTTAAGGGACCAAACATTTGGATAAAGAGTGTCCGGGTTTTCCACGAACACCCCAGTACTAGTTACACGGGGGCAGAAGCCGACGACTGGCCTACTTTCAGAATTTGATAAACAACCGCATAGAAGGTAATATTTTAAATAACACAAGTGCTACATAGCACAAGTAACTTCTTCTTTAATTATAAACATGACAGAGGTGAATTCATTCAAAAATAATGTCTTTGGTACATTCATCAGCCACGAGGCAAGCACCCTTCATAACGCCATCATAATACTTCTCGGGGACGCGATGTGGCTTGCCCTCTGGCGGCCCGTCCTTCACCAGCTTCTCCTCATCCAGCTTTCCCCAATGCACCTTGGCACGGGAAAGGGCCCGGCGGGCACCCTCGATGCAAACGGATCGCTTGATGACTTCCAGTCGTGGACAGGAATCTACCATCCGCTTGATCAGGCCGAAGTAGCTGGTGGGCAGAAGCTCACCAGGCCATATCCGGACTATGAGATCTTTCATAGCCACTTCGTCCGCCTTGTGGAGTTCGACCAACTGGTTCAGTTGGTCACTCAGGGGCGTTGAATGTTCGGCCCTAGCATACTTGGACCAGAATAGCTTCTCCGTTGAGCTCTCCTCCTGAGCACGATAGAACTCCGCGGCATCTGATATGCTGCATGGCAGATCTGTGAATGCCCCTGGAGAGCTCCGGATTCGAGTAAGTAAAAGAAAGGCCTCCTCCACATGTTTGCTTTGCATAAAAAAATTCTTACCCGCTGCTATCTTTTTGGCCTCCTGGATCTCCTACTGTGCCCTCTCCGCTTCGGCCTTGGCGTCTTTTATATTTGTAAGGGCTTTCGCAAGCTCGGCCTCTTTTGCTTTCAGCTCATGCTCCACGGACTCGAGCTTCTTGCCGAGCTCCTGGACCTCTTCTTGTACTTCGCCCACTCGGGCTTCCTGCTTTTTGCGCTCTTTGTGTTCCGAAGCTGCTTTGTGTTCGGCCTCGGACAGCGCCTTCTTGAGAGATGCCACTTCGGTGGTGGCCTCTGTTACCAAATCACGACGTTTCGTCGTTAGCATAATCAAATTCTATTTATACTTTACTATGTGAGAGAGGGGAATCATTTACCTTTGCTCTCCTCGAGCTGCCTCCTCGTGAGGCCGAGCTCTCCCTGTGCCCGCTCCAAGTCCTGCGTTAGGCCGGCGATTTCGGCCGTGCGAGCAGCAGCAGCTAGCAGCACAGCCTGTTTATTTAAATTCAAACTTATTGTTAGACTCCTGCGGATTATAATTAACCCTCTGTTTGGTTTTTCCTTCCGAACACCAAACAGAGCATCAGGGGCTACTACCTATCGGGTGGTAATTTCACACATTTTTACTACTTACCTCAAAGCCTGTTAGTAGGCTGGTGCAGGCTTGGGTTAGTCCGCTCTTGGCGGACGAAACCTTCTGAATCACCGCACTCATTAGAGTACGGTGCTCTTCATCTACGGAAGCGCCACGAAGCACTTCCAGCAGACAATCCGGCGCCTCGGGCGCAATGGAAGTCCTCGATACAGACGGCCCTCCCTCCCTAATGAGGGGCTGCCCGCCTGAATTCGGAACCACTGAAGGCTCTAGGACAGTGTTCGGCTGAGAGTCCGGCTCTCACCAACACGATCCGTGGGGATCTTGAACCCCGCGAGTCCGACGTCTGGAATGCCGCCTTGAGGCGTCTCCAGGGCCTACTCCCCCATCTTTGGGAGCCTTTGGGACAACACCTCCGTGTCATCCGCAGGCCGAGGAGAAGTACCCGTCGGGAGTGAGTTCATTGCTGACTCACTCAGGGACCCGTCCGAGGACGACACCTCGGGATGGGCCCTGGCCGGACTGCATACAAGTTCGGCGTTATGAAAAAACTATGAAGCGTAATTACAATTGAGTGCGGATACTTACGATCGCACTAGGGGGTTCTTCCTGGGTAGCCACCCTTCCTCGCTATTGGCGGCGGTGGCACAGTAGTCCAGAAGGGACACCTTCCCCTTCTTGGACGTCCCAGTCTCTCCAACCGGGGCGGCCTTCCTCTTTTTCTCCCCCCCAGTACAGGGAGGTGGAGTTTATTCTTGTTCCTGCCCGCCTCCATGGGAGGAATCTGCCTCGTCGTCATCAGACGAGCAGGGTATGACGGCCTTGCGACAGGGGCCTCTCCTGGTCCCCTGGTCCGCTATCTCAGGCCCCCCATCCTTTCTGGATGGGGCGGCCTCTTCTTCTTCTTCTTCCTCTTCCCCTTCAGAGGAGGAGTGCGCCTCATCGTCTTCGGACGAGGCTTGCGCAGCTTTACGCTGGGAACCCTTTCGGGTCCCTGGGGCCTTCTTATCGGCCTTCTTCTCCGGTCCCTTGTAGGGCGCAGGGACTAGCATCTCCGTCAGGAGAGCATCAGCTGGGCTCTCCGGCAATGGAGCCGGACAATCAATTTGCTCCGCTGTCTCCACCCAGTCCTGAACAAATATGCATGATTACTTAAAGGTTCCCCCATGGATATATAGGGAAGAGCCAAATCTGGTGGCAGCCCGAGAACTCACCTGACTAGGAGACCGCATGGCATGGAACCCACGGTCCTCCGATAGGAAAGGAGGTACTTCGGAGGCTCTGAACAACGCCTTCCACACGTTTTTGTGCTTCATGCCATAGAGCCTCTAGAGCGTCTGGTGTTCAGCTCGATCGAACTCCCACAGATTAAATGCCCACCTTTGGCACGACAGAATTAGGCGAATGAGCATGACCTGGATCACGTTGACGAGCTTGATTTTCTAACCCTCATGCCCTTGATGTAGTTTGTGAGTCCGGCCAGCTCTGTTGATTCGCCCCACAACAGGCCCTTCTGTTCCCAGGAGGAGAGCCACATAGGGGTTCCGGATCAGAACTCGGGATCCGCCGCCCAGTCGGTGTCGCGCGGCTCGGTGATGTAGAACCACCCCGATTGCCAACCCTTCATAGTTTCCGCAAAGGAGCCGTCAAGCCAGGTGACGTTAGGCATTTTTCCCACCATGGCTCCTCCGCATTCTGCTTGTTGGGAGCTCATGATCTTCAGCTTCACGCGGAAGGTTTGGAGACACAAGCTGAAATGAGGCTTGATGCGGAGGAAAGCCTCGCACATGACGATGAACGCCGAAATGTTGAGGATGAAATTCGGGGCTAGATCATGGAAATCTAGCCCGTAGTAGAACATGAGCCCGCGGATGAAGGGGTGGAGTGGAAACCCCAGTCCACGGACAAAGTGGGCAAGGAACATGACCCTCTCGTGGGGTCCTGGAGTTGGAATGACCTGTCCGCCGTCTGGTAGCTGGCGCGCTATGCCTGTGGCCAAGTATCCGGCCACCCGAAGACTTGCGATGTTCTTCTCCTTCATGGTGGAAGCCACCCATTTGCCTCCTGCTCTGGACATGTTTAGCTGTGCAGAGAAGATTTGGACTAGGGTGCTGGAGCTCAAGGAGGCGAGAATGGGCAGAGGAGGAAGAAGGCGTGGGTATGAATGGGGAACTCTTATCCCTTTATAGAGGCGACGAAAGCGGAGCGCCTCCCCACTAGCCTGTTGAGAATCGCTTACTTCCCAAGCGCCACGATTGATGGCACGGGGGGATTACCCATACCCGTATTGATGAGAATCCCGTGATAACGGGACATGATCTCTGCTTTGACAAGACGTGTCAAGGAAACCGCCTCGCAATACGCGCTATGGCTGGTTGTGAAAAAATGGTTCGAATAAATAACCTGGCTGTAATGGCATGTCACGTCGTCTAAAAGTTGTCAGCTGAAGTATCATTCTCTCTACGGTGGTATGTGAAGGTCATCTTGCAGATCCGGACACGGTCTATGTGTTCGATAATAACCTTGGAGTATTCGGAGGAGGAACCCGCCTTGCAATGCCGAAAACAAGACTGCGCACCAGACTCATCGTCATTGAAGCCTGGTTCAGGGGCTACTGAGGGAGTCCTAGATAAGGGGGTATCCGGACAGCCGGACTATATACATCGTCCGGACTATAGAAGCGTCAAGATACAAGACTCAAGACTTCGGCTCGTATCCGGATGGGACTCTCCTTTGCATGGAAGACAAGCTTGGCGATCCGGATATTATATTTCCTTCCTTGTAACTGACTCCATGTAAACCCTAGCTCTCCGGTGTCTATATAAACCGGAGAGGATGGTCCTTAGAAGGCCGATCACAATTACAATCATACCATCATAGGCTAGCTCATAGGGTTTAGCCTCTATGATCTCATGGTAGATCTACTCTTGTATTCCACATATCTTCAATATTAATCAAGCACGAAGTAGGGTTTTACCTCCATCGAGAGGGCCCGAACCTGGGTAAACATTGTGTCCCTTGCTTCCTGTTACCATCAGCCTAAGATGCACAGATCGGGACCCCCTACCCAAGATCCGCCGGTTTTGACACCGACATTGGTGCTTTCATTGAGAGTTCCTCTGTGTCGTCGCTTCAAGGCTTGATGGTGACTTCAATCGTCAACAACACGGTCCGGGGTGAGACTTTTCTCTCCGGACAGATCTTTGTGTTTGGCGGCTTCACACTGCGGACCTATTCGCTTGGCCGGCTGGAGCAGATCGATAGCTTTGCCCTTGGCCACCAGATCAGGTTCGTAAACTTGAACTACACGGCAGACATCCGCGGATACTTGATCTTCGACGGACTCGAGCCCGTGCCAGGAGCGTCGGACAGTCACGACGAGCACGGCCTGGACCTGCTGTCGGACAATGCTCGGGACATCACCCCCGCAGCAGCCCCGGATCTAAATCCGGGGCAGGTTGCGTTGCCTATGGACGGAGGGCTGGACCCCGCCCCGCAGGCCGCACACTCATCGGCGGTGGAGCCGAACACAGGTCTCGCCTCTGTGGAGGCCTGTAACCCTGGGCACCCGGACTCATATCCGGCTGCTGGTCCTGGTCCGCACCCTCTCGGGCCAGCCGAGCCAGGTTGGGCTCCGGTAATGGAGTTTACCACTGCGGACATCTTTCAGCACTCGCCTTTTGGTGACATGAAAAACTCATTAAAGTCTCTCTCTCTGTCAGGAGGCTCTGAGCCGAACTATATCCGGCTTGAGTGGGAAGCATGCGACGAAGGAATTCGCTGCGCACCCACCACCCACTTTGTCGCTACGATCGATGATTTAACCGACGTGCTCGACTTCGACTTCGAAGACATCGACGGTATGGACGACGATGTAGGAGACACACAGGAGCCACCGCTCACATGGCGGTGGACAGCCACCTCTTCATATGATA
>NC_041393.1:557593921-557636713 GCF_002162155.2 Triticum dicoccoides | reverse complement strand
ATGGTGGACACTCCAAAAGAAACCAATGGCGATAAGGCAACGAAGGCTAACCCCTCCAAGAAGAAAGCAAAGCATGGGCGTCGCCAGCGCTGCTCCAAGCCCCACCAAGGCAATACCGGCACCGGAGACGATAATAATCCAAACGGTGCCGACGATGAATACAACCCCGAATAGCCTGCCTTCGAGCAGGCCGAACAGGAAGACGGGCATGACAGCCCAGATGAACAGGCGACGGACCGGTATCCGGAGGAGGACAACTACAAGCCCCTCTTCGAAGACAAGGTTAGCCTCGGCGATGACTGTGGGAGTCCTGGATAAGGGGGTATCCGGACAGCCGGACTGTATACATCGTCCGGACTATAGAAGCGTCAAGATACAAGACTCAGGACTTCGGCTCGTATCCGGATGGGACTCTCCTTTGCATGGAAGACAAGCTTGGCGATCCGGATATTATATTTCCTTCCTTGTAACCGACTCCATGTAAACCCTAGCTCTCCGGTGTCTATATAAACCGGAGAGGATGGTCCTTAGAAGGCTGATCACAATTACAATCATACCATCATAGGCTAGCTCATAGGGTTTAGACTCTACGGTCTCGTGGTAGATCAACTCTTGTATTCCACATATCTTCAATATTAATCAAGCAGGAAGTAGGGTTTTACCTCCATCGAGAGGGCCCGAACCTTGGTAAACATTGTGTCCCTTGCTTCCTGTTACCATCCGCCTAAGACGCACAGATCGGGACCCCCTACCCGAGATCTGCCGGTTTTGACACTGACAATGACCCTTCTCTCTATCACAGTTGATGTGTATACAACCAAAGTGTGATCCTCTCCTCAGCCGCCGAACATCATCATTGGAAATCATGCCTAAAACGGTTTCAAAGTCATTGTTGTCTTCTTCCTCTTCAGATGACGATGAGTCCTCCAAGGCCATCTCCCTCAACCTCTTCATCTACAATTCAAACAGCTAGGTTCAATCCAAACGGCTCGGTGTCGGTGTCAAAACTGGCGGATCTCGGGTAGGGGGTCCCAAATTGTGCGTCTAAGGCTAATGGTAATAGGAGGCGGGGGACACAATGTTTACCCAGGTTCGGGCCCTCCCGATGCAGGTAATACCCTACTTCATGCTTGATTGATCTTGATGATATGAGTATTACAAGAATTGGTCTACCACGAGATCGCAGAGGCTAACCCTAGAAGCTAGCCTATGATTATCATTGTTCTTGTCATACAGACTAAAGCCTCCAGTTTATATAGACACCGGAGGGGCTAGGGTTACACAGAGTCGGTTACAGAGAAGGGAATCTACATATCTGAATCTCCAAGCTTGCCTTCCACGCAAAGGAGAGTCCCACCCGGACATGGGACGAAGTATTCTATCTTGTATCTTCATAGCCCAACAGTCCGGCATACACATATAGTCCGGCTGTTCGAGGACCCCTTAATCCAGGACTCCCTCAGTAGCCCCTGAACTAGGCTTCAATGACGATTGAGTCCGACGCGCAGATTGTCTTCGGCATTGCAAGGCGGGTTCCTTCTCCGAATACTCCAAAGTAGATCTTAAACACAATAATCGTGTCCGGCTCTGCAAAACAAATTCCACATACCACCATAGAGAGTATAATATTCCACGAGTCTAATCTGCTGACAACTTCTTCATAGCGTGACATCATGCCGCGGCCCAGTCATTATTCGAGTCGTTTTCCCAACCTGCTACTACACGTTTCGTGAGGCGGTTTTATTGGCACATCTTGTCGAAATAGAGATCGTGTCCCCTTATTACGGGATTCTCATCAATACGGGTGTGGGTAACCCAACCGTGCCATTAGCCTGGTGCTTGGGGAATAAGCGAGTTTTGGGGCAAGTGGGGAGGCACATGATTTCTGTTGCCTTTATAAAGGGATAAGGATTCCCCTTTTTCACCCATGCCTTCTCCTTCCTCTGCTTACTCTCTCTCTCTCTCTCTCGAGCTCCAGCGCCCAAGCATTCACCTTCTCTGCCCACAAAAGCATTCCGAAAATGTTCGGATCCGGAGCTGGAGGCAACTGGATGGCCTCCACTATCCAAGAGAAGGATATAAAGAAACTTTGAGGGGGGTATCTGGCAAAAAAGATCGGGCACCGTCTTCCAATGGCGGGACAGATCGTCCATACTCCGGAACCCCACGAGAGGGTTGTATTCCTCCCTCACTTCATCCGTGGGCTGGGGTTTCCCCTCCACCCATTTGTTCGCGGCCTTATGTATTACTACGGGATCGATTTCCATGATCTATCCCCCAATTCCTTCTCAGCATCTCGACATTCATCGTCGTGTGTGCTACGTCTTGAGCTTGTGTTGGTTTTTCTTGAAGAGGAAAGGGTGATGCATCAATAGTAGTGTAAGTATTTCCCTCAGGTTTTGAGAACCAAGTTATCAATCCAGTAGGAGGCTCCTCACAAGTCCCACGCACCTACACAAACAAACAAAGAACTCGCAACCAACGCGATAAAGGGGTTGTCAATCCCTTCACGGCCACTTGCGGAAGTGAGATCTGGTAGAGATAATATGATAAGATAAATATATTTTTGGTATTTTATAATATAGATGCAGAAAATAAAGATGCAAATAAAAGTAGATTGGAAGCAAATATGATAAGAGATAGACCCGGGGGCCATAGGTTTCACTAGAGGCTTCTCTCAAAATAGCATAAGTATTACGGTGGGTGAACAAATTACTGTCGAGCAATTGATAGAAAAGCGAATAATTATGAGATTATCTAGGCATGATCATGTATATAGGCATCATGTCTGCAACAAGTAGACCGATTCCTGCCTGCATCTACTACTATTACTCCACACATCGACCGCTATCCAGCATGCATCTAGAGTATTAAGTTCATAAGAACAGAGTAACACATTAAGCAAGATGATATGATGTAGAGGGGTTCTCAAGCAATATGATATAAACCCCATCTTTTTATCCTCGATGGCAACAATACAATACGTGTCTTGCAACCCTTTCTGTCACTGGGTAAGAACACCGCAAGATTGAACCCAAAGCTAAGCACTTCTCCCATGGCAAGAAAGATCAATCTAGTAGGCCAAACCAAACGGATAATTCGAAGAGACTTGCAAAGATAACCCAATCATATAAATGAATTCAGAGAAGATTCAATTATTATCCATAGATAAACTTGATCATAAACCCACAATTCATCGGATCTCGACAAACACACCGCAAAAAGAGATTACATCGAATAGATCTCCACAAGAGAGGGGGAGAACATTGTATTGAGATCCAAAAAGATAGAAAAAGCCATCTAGCTAACAACTATGGACCCCGAAGGTCTGTGGTAAACTACTCACAACTCATCGGAAGGTCTATGGTGTTGATGTAGAAGCCCTCCGTGGTGGAATCCCCCTCCGGCAGAACGTCGGCGATGGCTCCAAGATGGGATCTCGCGGATATAGAAGGTTTCGATGGCGGAAATATTTCTTTGGTGGCTCCATGGATGTTTTCGAGGTATGTAGGCTTATATAGGAGGAAGAAGTACATCGGTGGCCACCCGAGGGGCCCACGAGACAGGGGCGCTCCCTAACCTCTTGTGGCCGCCTTGGCTACTTCTTGACTTG
Source organism: Triticum dicoccoides (assembly GCF_002162155.2). Classification (NCBI taxonomy): domain Eukaryota; kingdom Viridiplantae; phylum Streptophyta; class Magnoliopsida; order Poales; family Poaceae; genus Triticum; species Triticum dicoccoides. Next base: position 557,633,100 of record NC_041393.1, on the reverse strand, counting down.
CACTCCAAGTCCTCTAGATCACGTTCGTTCCAGAAATCACGCTTCCGAAGGTTTCATTCTGTTTGGACTCCGTTTGATATTCCTTTTCTTCGAAATACTGAAATAGGCAAAAAAAATAGCAATACGGGCTGGGCCTCCGGTTAGTAGGATAGTCCCAAAAATGATAATAATGTGTAAAATAAAGCCCATAAACATCCAAAACAGGTAATATAATAGCATGGAACAATAAAAAATTATAGATATGTTGGAGATGTATCAAGCATCCCCAAGCTTAATTCCTGCTCGTCCTCGAGTAGGTAAATGATAAAAACAAAATTTTTGATGTGGAATGCTACCTAGCATAATTCTCAATGTAATTTTCTTTATTGTGGCATGAATGTCCAGATCCAAATGACTCAAGATAAAATCTTATAAAACATAAAAATAATAATGCTTCAAAGCATACTAACAAATAATCATGTCCTATCAAAATAACATAGCCAAAGAAAGCTTATCCCTACAAAATCATATAGTTAGGCCATGCTTCATTTTCATTACACAAAATACTCCCATCATGCACAAACCCTATGACGAGCCGAGCAATTGGTTCATACTTTTTAACGCGCTTCAGCTTTTTCAACTCTTACGCAATACATGAGCGCAAGCCATGGACATAGCACTATGGTGGTCTATTGTGGTGGTTGTGAGGACAAAAAGTGGGATAAGATAGTATCACATCAACTAGGCGTATCAACGGGCTATGGAGATGCCCATCAATAGATATCAATGTGAGTGAGTAGGGATTGCCATGCAACGGATGCACTAGAGCTATAAATATATGAAAGCTCAACAAAAGAAACTAAGTGGGTGTGCATCCAACTTGCTTGTTCATGAAGACCTAGGGCATTTTGAGGAATCCCATCATTGGAATATACAAGCCAATTTCTATAATGAAAAATTCCCACTAGTATATGAAAGTGACAACATATGAGACTCTCTATCATGAAGATCATGGTGCTATTTTTGAAGCACAAGTGTGGAAAAAGAGATATTAGCAATTGTCCCTTCTCTCTTTTTCTCTCATTCCCTTTTTTATATTTTTTATATTTTTCTCCCTTTTTTTCTTTTTTTCTTTCTTTCTCTTTTTTTTCTTTTTCTTTTTTCTTTTTTGTGGGCTTCTTTGGCCTCTTTTATTTTTATAAAGTCTCAAGTCCCATCCCGACTTGTGGGGGATAGTCTTCATCATCCTTTCCTCACTGAGACAATGCTCTAATAATGAAGATCATCACACTTTTATGGATTTACAACTCAAGAATTACAACTCAAAGCTAGAACAAAATATGACTCTATATGAATGCCTCCGGCGCTGTACCGGGATATGCAATGAATCAAGAGTGACATGTATGAAAATTATGAAGGTGTCCTTGCCACAAATACAATGTCAACTACATGATCATGCAAAGAGCAATATGACAATGATGAAACGTGTCATAATAAACGGAACGGTGGAAAGTTGCATGGCAATATATCTCGGAATGGCTATGGAAATGCCATATAGGTAGGTATGGTGGCTGTTTTGAGGAAGGTAAATAACGGGTTTATGTTACCGACGAAAATTGCGCGGTAAAATAGAAGCTAACAAAGTGGAAGGATGAGTGTGCGTATATCCATGGACTCACATTAGTCATAAAGAACTCATATACTTATTGAAAAAGTCTACTTAGCCCTCGAAGCAAAGTACTACTACGCATGCCCCAAGAGGGATAGATTGGTAGGAAAAATCCATCGCTCGTCCCCGACTGCCACTCATAAGGAAGACACTCAAAAGAGCACCTCATGCAACAAATTTGTCACACAAGTTTTACCATACGTGCATGCTACGGGACTTGCCAACTTCAACAAAAGTATTTCTAAATTTCATAATTATCCACTAGCATGACCCTAACATTATTACCTTTATATCTCAAAACAATTATCAAGCATCAAATTGATCCTAGCATCCAATTCACTTTCTATGATAGTTTTTATTATGCCCAACTTGGATGCTCATCATTCTAGGACCAAATTCATAACCAAAGCAAATACCATGCTGCTCTAAGAGACTCTCAAAATAATATAAGTAAAGCATGAGAGACAAGCAATTTCTTCAAAATTAATCCACCGCCATGCTCTAAAAGATATAAGTGAAGTACTAGAGCAAAAACTATCAAGCTCAAAAGATATAAGCGAAGCACATAGCATATTCTAATAAATTATAATCAAATAGGCTTCTCCCAAAAGGTGTATACAGCAAGGATGATTGTGGTAAACTAAAAAGCAAAGACTAATATAATACACGACGCTCCAAGCAAAACACATATCATGTGGCGAATAAAAATATAGCTCCAAGTAAAGTTACCAATGAACGAAGACGAAAGAGGGGATGCCTTCCCGGGGCATCCCTAAGCTTAGGCTTTTGGATATCCTTGAATATCTCGGGGGGCCATGGGCATCCCCAAGCTTAGGCTCTTTTCCACCCTTTATTCCATAGTCCATAAAAGCTTTACCCAAAACTTGAAAACTTCACAACACAAAACTCAACAGGAAATCTTATAAGCTCCGTTAGTGAAAGAAAATAAAACCACTACATAATGTACTATAATGACCTCATTCTTTATTTATTTTTGTGTTAAACCTACTATATTCCAAGTTCTCTATGGTTCATACCCTTACATACTAGCCATAGATACATCGAAATAAGCAAACAACACACGAAAGGCAGAATCTGTCAAAAACAGAACAGTCTGTACCAATCTGTAACTAACGCAAACTTTTGGAACCATAAAAATCCTACCTAAATAGGACGTCCTAAAACATTTGTTTATTGATCATCAGCAAAAATAATCAATGCAAAATCTCGTTTCTGTGATTTATTGAATTTTTTCTCGTGAGCACAAAGTTTCTGTTTTTCAGCAGAATCAAATCAACTATCATCATAGGTTATCCTATAGGTTCTACTTGGCACAAACACTAATTAAAAGATAAAAACACATCTAAACAGAAAGTAGAAGCAAAATTTATCACTAAACAGGAACAAAAACAAAGAACATAAAGAAAATTGGGTTGCCTCCCAACTAGCGCTATCGTTTAACGCCCCTAGCTAGGCATAAAAGCGAAGATAGATCTAAGTAGTGCCATCTGTGACACTTGGTTCATAGGCGGCTTGCATGATAGATTCATAAGGTAATTTGACTTTATTTCTTGGAAAGTGCTCCATGCCTTTCTTTAATGGAAATTGTAATCTAATATTCCCTTCCTTCATATCAATAATCGCACCAATCGTTCTAAGGAAAGGTCTACCAAGAATAATAGGGCAAGAAAGATTGCAATCTATATCAAGAACGATAAAATCAAGGGGCACCAAATTTCTATTTGCAACAATAAGGATATCATTGATCCTTCCTATTGGCTTTTTAATGGTGGAAACACTAGCACCCAAATCACACAAAGCAAAACACTCATAATCTTTAATTTTAATCTTTATAGTAGGTTCCCACTCATCATCAAGTTTTCTAGGTATAGAAACTTCCAAATTAAGTTTTTCATCACAAGATTGCATCAAGGCATCAACGATATGTTTGGTAAAAGCTTTATTTTGACTATAAGCATGTGGAGAATTAACAACGGATTGCAACAAGGAAATACAACTTTCTAAAGAACAATTATCATAATCAAATTCCTTGAACTCCGAGATAGTGGGTTCAATGCTATTTAAAGTCATGACCTCTCCAATCCCACTTTTACCAAATTTAGCATCAAGATCTAAAAACTCTGAATTTTGGGACGCCTTTTAGGTAAAGTTGACTCATCTTCTGTCCCATAATTTCAAGATTCATATTGCAAAACAAAGATCTAATAGGGGTCACATCAATAACTTTAAGATCTTCATCATTATTTTCATGGAAACTAGAAGAACACGCTTTATAAAGCTATCTTTCTTAGCATGCAATCTAGCGGTTCTTTCCTTGCACTCGTCAATGGAAATTCTCATTACTTTTAGAGACTCATTGATATCATGCTTAGGCGGAGAAGATCTAAGTTTAAGAGAATCAACATCAAGCGAAAGTCTATCAACGTTCCTAGCCAAATCATCAACTTTGAGCAATTTTTCTTCAAGCAAAGCATTAAAATTCTTTTGATAAATCATAAATTCTTTCACACTATTCTCAAAATCAGAGGGCATCTTATTAAATTACCATAAGAATTATTGCAGGAATTTCCATAATTATTAGAGGAATTACTAGGGAACGGTCTAGAGAAGTTTCCTCTATAAGCATTATTTCCAAAACTATTCCTACCAACAAAATTCACATCCATAGATTCATTATTATTCTCAATCAAAGTAGACAAAGGCATATCATTGGGATCAAGAGGAGTATTTTTAGTAGCAAACATTTTCATAAATTCATCCATCTTTCCAGTAAAAACATTGATTTCTTCTATAGCATGCACTTTTTTACTAGTAGATCGTTCGGTGTGCCATTGAGAATAATTTGCCATAATATTATCAAGAAGTTTTGTAGCATATCCTAACGTGATTTCCATAAACGTGCCTCCCACGGCCGAATCTAAGAGATTCCTAGAGGCAAAGTTCAAACCGGCATAAAATTTTTGTATGATCATCCATAAATTCAAACCATGAGTAGGGCAATTGTGAATCATCAATTTCATTCTTTCCCAAGATTGGGCAACATGATCATGATCAAGTTGTTTAAAATTCATAATATCGTTCCTAAGAGTGATGATCTTAGCGGGAGGAAAATACTTAGAGATAAAAGCATCTTTGCACTTGTTCCAAGAATCAATACTATTTTTAGGCAAAGATGAAAACCAAACTTTAGTAGGATCTCTAAGAGAAAACGGAAATAACTTCAATTTAACAATAACATTATCTGTATCTTTCTTGTTTTTCATATCACACAAATCAACAAAGTTGTTTAGATGAGTAGCGGCATCTTCACTAGGAAGGCCGGCGAATTGATCTTTCATAACAAGATTCAGCAAGGCGGTATTGATTTCACAAGACTCGACATCATTAAGAGGAGCAATCGGAGTACTAAGGAAATCATTATTATTGATATTCGAGAAATCACACAATTTGGTATTATCTTGCGCCATGGCAACAAGTAATCCAACACACAAGCAAACAGAAAGAGGCAAACGAAAGAGAGGAGGAGACTGGGAAAGAGAGGGCGAATAAAACAACAAGGGTGAAGTGGGGGAGAGGAAAACGAGAGGCAAATGGCAAATAATGTAAATGCGAGGGAGATGGGTTCGTGATGGGTACTTGGTATGTCTTGACTTGAGGGAAGACCTCCCCGGCAACGACACCAGAAATCCTTCTTGCTACGTCTTGAGCTTGCGTTGGTTTTCCTTGAAGAGGAAAGGGTGATGCAACAATAGTAGCGTAAGTATTTCCCTTAGTTTTTGAGAACCAAGGTATCAATCCAGTAGGAGGCTCCTCACAAATCCCATGCACCTACACAAACAAACAAAGAACTCGCAACCAACGCGATAAAGAGGTTGTCAATCCCTTCACGGCCACTTGCGAAAGTGAGATCTGATAGAGATAATATGATAAGATAAATATATTTTTGGTATTTTATAATATAGATGCAGAAAATAAAGATGCAAATAAAAGTAGATTGGAAGCAAATATGACAAGAGATAGACCCGGGGGCCATAGGTTTCACTAGAGGCTTCTCTCAAGATAGCATAAGTATTACGGTGGGTGAACAAATTACTGTCGAGTAATTGATAGAAAAGTGAATAATTATGAGATTATCTAGGCATGATCATGTATATAGGCATCACGTCCGCAACAAATAGACCGACTCCTGCCTGCATCTACTACTATTACTCCACACATCGACCGCTATCCAGCATGCATCTAGAGTATTAAGTTTATAAGAAGAAAGTAACGCATTAAGCAAGATGACATGATGTAGAGGGATAAACTAAAGCAATATGATATAAACCCCATTTTTTTATCCTCGATGGTAACAATACAATACGTGTCTTGCAACCCTTTCTGTCACTAGGTAAGAACACCGCAAGATTGAACCCAAAGCTAAGCACTTCTCCCATGGCAAGAAAGATCAATCTAGTAGGCCAAACCAAACCGATAATTCGAAGAGACTTGCAAAGATAACTCAATAATATAAAAGAATTCAGAGAAGATTCAATTATTATCCATAGATAAACTTGATCATAAACCCACAATTCATCGGATCTCGACAAACACACCGCAAAAAGAGATTACATCGAATAGATCTCCACAAGAGAGGGGGAGAACATTGTATTGAGATCCAAAAGGAGAGAAAAAGTCATCTAGCTAATAACTATGGACCCAAAGGTCTATGGTAAACTACTCATAACTCATTGGAAGGGCTATGGTGTTGATGTAGAAGCCCTCCGTGGTGGAATCCCCCTCCGGCAGAACGCCGACGACGGCTCCAAGATGGGATCTCGCGGATACAGAAGGTTACGGTGGCGGAAATATTTCTTTGGTGGCTCCCTGGATGTTTTCGGGGTATGTAGGCTTATATAGGAGGAAGAAGTACGTCGGTGGCCACCCGAGGGGCCCACGAGATAGGGGGGCGCGCCCTACCCTCTCGTGGCCGCCTCGGCTGCTTCTTGACTTGCACTCCAAGTCCTCTGGATCACGTTCGTTCCAAAAATCACGCTTCTGAAGGTTTCATTCCGTTTGGACTCCGTTTGATATTCCTTTTCTTCGAAATACTGAAATAGGCAAAAAAACAGCAATACGGGCTGGGCCTCCGGTTAGTAGGTTAGTCCCAAAAATGGTAATAATGTGTAAAATAAAGCCCATAAACATCCAAAACAGGTAATATAATAGCATGGAACAATCAAAACTTATAGATACGTTGGAGACGTATCAGTGTGCGAGGCCTTCCTACGCGTCTCTCCACACTTCGGACTGTGGCTGAAGATTTTCAACGTGAAGGCCAAGGTGGTGAACGGCAAGCACGCCGAGTGCGGAGGCGCCATGGTGAGCAAGATGCCCAACGTCAAATGGCCATCAGGTACATTCAATGAGTCCGTCAAAGGGTGGAAACAACAGTGGTTCTATGTCACTGAGCCACGCGGCACAAAATGGGCTGCAGCTCCCGAATTCTGATCTGGAGCCCCATTGTGGCTTACGTCCTGGCCCAAGAAGGGCCTGTACTGGTCTTCATCAGACGAGCTGGCGGTGCTCCAGGCGTGTATCAAGAGCATGGAAGACAAGAACATCAAACTTGTCTATGTAGTCCAGGTGATGTTAGTTCGCCGGATTCTCCCATGCCAACGCAGGACTTGCAATTTATGGGAATTCGACCCAGCCAAGCACCAGACCCTGCTGAAGTTCTTTGGCACAACACACGAAGACAACTGGAAGGTGCTCTTCAAGTCCCGCAAATTGTGGCCGGACTCAGCCGAGGACCACGGGTACAAATTGTCCCGTCCCGCAAGTTTAGTAAGTTTTCGTATGCTGGCAAGGTGTATGATTTATTTGCGTACTCTGAGGGAAACGCCTAATATGTTTTCCAACAACTCTCCTAGGGATGGACGGAGAAGGCGGAGCGGATCTACTGTTCGGCCCCACTACCAGAAGAACAAGCCGCTTCTGATGAAGATGCTGGTCCTGGTGCCTTACAAGGCGCCGAAGAAGAAGGCCGAAAAGGAGGCCAAAGAGACCAGGGGCGGCCTTTGTCGCAAGGGTACTTCAGACATGGTGTCCGAAGACTCTGAGGCCCGCTCCTCCTCCGAAGAGGACAAGGAAGAGGAGGAGGAAAGCCACCCCCCTAGCAAGGGGAAGAAAGAAAAGGACAGCCTCCACACATTTGGAAGATTAATCGTCTAAGAAGGCGAAAGCCTCCCTTCTAGACGAATTCACCACCGCCACCGATAGCAGCCCATAGTGGGATCCCAGGGTCAAGCCCCTGGCTAAATCGTGAGTACACAAAACCCGGACACATTCGTATATCCAGACTCACTATCGCATGACGTTAACATATTGAATCATGCATTTTGCTGTCCGGCCAGGTCCCACGTCGAGCAATCCTCATCGGAGGATTCACTGGGCTCGGACGCGATGGACAGCGGGACAATCCCGACAACCTCCTCCCCCAAACACCTGGACAACACCGAGGTGTCGTCCCAAAGGGGCCCAGGCCAAGGAGGAGCTAGGGAGACCGTCAAGGCGGCGCCAGGGGGTCAAACCTCGACAGCCGGACACATGGGGCAGGAGACCCCCACGGATACTGACGACGGGGGCCATCTTGAATTGGGCCCCCAGCCAGACATAGTCCCGGAGACTAACACAGCTCCGGATTCAGGCAGGCAACCTCCTTTAACAGAAGGGGGTGCGCCTGTTCCACCTGCGACCTCTGTCCAGCCAGAGGTACCAAATACTTTATCGGCAGCGCTGAAGAACGCCTCCATCATTGAAGAACATCGTGCCCTTATGGGTGTGGTGATTGAGAAGATTCAGTCTGCCAAAAGCGGGCTGACTGAAGCCTACACCAGCCTTCTAACAGGCTTTGAGGTAAGTGGTGAGGTTTAAAGAGTGTCATAGTATAGATAGTAGCCCTTGATACACTGTTCGGTGTTCGAAAAGAAAAGTTGGATAGAGGATCAAATATATGCTCGCAAGAGACTTACCATGCAATACCTTTTTTGGCTTAGCAGGCGTCTTTATTGACTGCCACCTCTCATATTGCGGAAACTCTACGGACTGAAGCAGAGTCTGGAGTGGGCCGAATAAGAGCTCGTCCAAGTGAAGAAGCAGTTGGAGGATAGCCAAGGTATGCAAAACCTTGTTTGCATTCAGTATGAATGAATGACTGAATGTGACGAAAAAAATGCCGTGATGTGTATCAGGAGTGACGACCGAAGTCGAGGCTCTTAAGAAGGCAGTGGCTGAGGCCGAGAAGAAGGCAGCCAAGGATCAGGCCATTCGTGAAAAGCACAAGGCCATGGTCATTGAAGTTCAACAAGAGCTCCAAGAGGCCGTGAGGAGGTGCGAGACCTCGGAGCAGAGTTTGAAGGATAAAGAATCCGAACTCACCAAGGCTCGTCAAGCCGCACATGATGCCTGAGGCGAAGCCCAAGGCCCCCTCCAGGAAATCCAGGAGGCCAGAAAGATCGCGGCGGGTAAGGCTTTTTCTATGCAAAGCAAGTATGTGAAGGAAAGATTCCTTTTACTGACTCGAATTCGGAGTTCTCTAGGCGCGTTTGTGGATCTGCCACGTAGCGTATCTGATACTGCACAATTCTACAGAGCTGAAGAAGGGAGCTCTACGGAGAAGTTGTTCTGGTCGCAATATCTTGCGCCAGAACATCCAGCGCCCTTTGTCGATCAGCTGAAACAGCTGGTCGAGCTGCATAGGGCGGCCGAACTAGCCATGAAGGATTTGATTATATGGCTATGGCCCGCCGAGGCGATTCCCAGCAGCTACTTTGGGCTCGTGAAGCGGCTTGTTAGTGCCTGCCCTCGGCTTGACGCCATCAAGCGGTCAGTATGTATTGAAGGTGCGCGAATGGCTTTTGCTTGCGCCAAGGTGCACTGGGCGAAGATGGATGTTGTAAAGCTGATAACCGAAGGACCGCCTGCAGGGAAGGAGCACCGCAAGCCCAAGTTGTATTATGAAAGTGTCCTGGAGGGATCCAACCTTATGGCGGAGCAATGTGCCAAGGATATTATATTCCCATGAATGCATTCATGTTATCTTGTGATGTAATATGGAACAAGGTCGTTATGTAATATAATGCTTGTTATTTTAAAAAATTTACCTCCTGTGCGGCCGTTTTTATATTAATTCTGAGAGTTGGCCAGTCGTCGGCTTCTGCCCCCATGTAGGAAGTACGGGGGTGTTCGGGATAAATCTAAACACTCTTTACCCCAGTTTTGGGTCCTTGAAGGAGGTGTTTAGTGGAACGAACCAGGCAATTGGACTATAAGGCTTTATCACCCTCACTTAGCCATAGGAGTTTGACAGGAGAAAGATAGGCGCAGCCCCTAGTTCGGAAGACCGAACATGGGGTTCTATAAACACCTGATCGGATAAGAACCGATCCATCGCGCGATGCATTAGTTATCGCATAATGCAGAATAAATTGCTATAGATTTTATGGCCTCTCGAACAGCTGACCAGCTCTCGCCGCATCATGACAGTCAGTTTTCGGCTTTCTCTAATGAGGTGCTTGTCCGGAAGAACCGGGACACAATCATAGTAGTTCTCCCTTTACTACCCTAGCCGATATAGCGGAACGTAGGGTAGCAAGCATAGGAGCCGGGCAACCCAACTATTGACCCAAGACATGATTCAGAGTCGATGCATATAATGCAATAAGTTCGGGGTGCCTAACGAGCGTGAAGGTGTTCGGACTTTCTTGCCGTATTATGGGTACAATGAAGCCCCTGGCGTATTAAGGCATACCAGAGTGTACGGCTGCTACTTGACAAAAAATATCAATAAAGAAGAACAACAAGTGAACGTCATATCAAGCCGCAGATTGTAATTGAATAATACGTCAAAGTGTATGGGTACAAGTAGTGCGATAAAAAGAAATATGACTTCGGAACCTGCCGAGACCAGGGGGAGCTGTATGCGACTCCGGAGAATAATAGGATGATCGTCAAGGAGAATATCTAGGGATTCCCTTGCGCGTTCGAGTTGTTTCCCTCCTTGGTATGTCCGTCCCTTCATAGGTCTGGTCGCCAGGTCGCCAGTGATGGCCTAAACAAAAGTGAACCTGGAAAGAAAATTTTAAAAAATGTTTGTGTGTCCCAGAGCGGTTGAGCCGCATTGCGGGACACAACCTAGTTGTGCCTTCGTCTGTCGCCGAAGTGGTTAGTTGAGCTCTTGACGAGCTGGGCTATCCTGCCGCAGGGTATTTCAGACTCTTTTGACAGTGTCCGGGAGCTTGGCCGTCGAATTGAGGTTCGATTGAAAGAGGCCGCTCTATGCTTCTGCTGCTAGGGCGGCGGTGTGCTCCTCGGTACGGAGGAGCGTTCCGTGTTTCCATTTACTGTTATGACGCCACGTGGACCGGGCATCTTAAGCTTAAGATAAGCGTAGTGTGGCACCACATTTAATCGAGAAAATGCGGTTCGTTCGAGCAGTGCGTGATAGCCACTGTGGAAAGGGACGATATCAAAGATTAACTCTTTGTTACGAAAATTATCCGGGGATCCAAAGGCCTCTTCCAGAGTGATTGAGCCTGTACAGCAGGCCTCAACACTTGGTATGACACCTTTAAAGGTGGTTTTGGTGGGTTTGACCATTGAAGGATCGATACCCATCTTGCGCACTGTGTCCTGATAAAGCAGGTTCAGGCTGCTGCCGCCGTCCATAAGGACTCACGTGAGGTGGAATCCGTCAATTATTGGGCCGAGGACCAGTGCGGCTGAACTGCCGTGACGGATACTGGTCGGATGATCCTTGCGATCGAAGGTGATCGAGCAGGACGACCATGGGTTGTACTTTGGGGCGACCGGCTCCATCGCGTAGACGTCCCTAAGTGCGCGCCTCCGCTCCCGCTTGGGAATATGGGTGGCGTATATCATGTTCACCGTTTTGATTTGCGGAGCAAACTTCTTTTGCCCTCCCGTCTTTGGTGCCCGGGGCTCCTCGTCATCATCATCGCTTTGCGACCCCTTCTCCTTGCTTTCGGTATTTGACTTTCCGGCATGTTTGAAGACCCAGCATTCTCTGTTGGTATGATTAGCTGGTGTACCTCGGGTGCCGTGAATTTGACATGGACAGTCGAGTATGCGGTCCAGACTAGACGTGCCCGAATTGGTTCTTTTGAATGGTTTCTTTCTTTAACCGGTCTTAGAGCCGCTGAATCCGGCGTTGACAGCCGTGTCTTCGGCACTATCACCGTTGTTTTGATGCTTGTGTTTGTTGCATTGGGGCTTGCTGTTGTTATCTCTAGATTTAGAAGTTCCAGGTTTACTTGAGGTGTTGTTGCTATGAGCTAGACAGTTGTCCTCGCCCGCACAGAAGCGGGTCATAAGCGTCGTAAGGGCTGCCATGAATCTCGGCTTCTCTTGTCCGAGGTGTCAGGCGAGCCATTCGTCATGGATGTTATGCTTAAAGGCCGCTAGGGCTTCGACATTTGGACAGTCGATGATTTGGTTCTTTTTAGTTAAGAACTGAGTCTAGAATTTCCTGGCTGACTCTCCGGGCTGTTGGATTATATGACTTAAGTCATCAGCGTCCGGAGGTCGGACATAAGTGCCCTGGAAGTTGTCAAGGAATGTATCTTCTAGGTTCTCCCAACTGCCAATAGAGTTTTCGGGCAAACTGTTCAACCAGTGCCGAGCTGGTCCCTTGAGTTTTAGCGGGAGATATTTGATGGCATGAAGATCATCACCGCGGGCCATATGAATGTGGAGAAGGAAGTCTTCGATCCATACCACGGGATCTGTTGTCCCATCATATGATTCGATGTTTACGGGTTTAAACCCTTCTGGGAATTCATGTTCCATTACTTCATCAGTGAAGGATAGGGGGTGTGCAGCGCCTCTGTGTCGGGCTACGTCGCGACGCAGTTTGGATGGAGCTGGTCTGCTGTGTTCGGCCCGGACACGTTTGTATTTAGTATATACGGTGTGGCGGTTGTCGTCGCGCGTTGGGGCGCGCCCCCGTGATCCGTAGATCAGTTTGGGCTATCCTGCTTTGTTTTCCAAGTCATACCGCAGGTCATGTGTGTATCCTCGAGCTTTTTTGTTTCTATTTGTTCAGCAATGGAGTGCGGGCAGGTGTTTGTACTGATACGCCACTTTATCTCGGCCATGTGGTGGTCGATCAGCCGCATCATATGCTGGTAGTGTGGGCTCTAGTGCCTCGTCCTTGAATTGAGGTAACAGCCTGCGCTTCAGGTAACTTTTGATTGGGCGCTCGAGTCCGTATTCCTCGGCTGCCAGGACCTCAGTCCATCTATTAGTGAGCAGATCTTGATCAGCTTGAAGCTGCTGCTGTTTTTTCTTCAGGCTCTTTGTAGTGGCTATAAGCCGGCGCTTGAAGCGCACCTGCTCGACGGGATCCTCCGGCACGGTAAATTCTTTGTCGCCGAGGCTCACCTCATCCTCGGAGAGAGGCATGTAATTATCGTCCTCCGAGTCTTCTTTCATGGCATGTCCATTAGGGCTGGCTCGCCCGTCCTCCCATCCGGCCTGCTCGAAGCTTGGCTGGGTGGGGTCGTGTTCATCTTCGGCATCATCCGGAGTGCTATTGTCTCTTGTGCCGGTATCGCTATTTTTACCATGGCGTGGTTTAGAGTAGCGCCACTGACGTTGGTGCTTCGGCTGCTTCTCAGGAGGCTTATCCTCAGTTGTATCCTTTTTTTCCTCGCCATTGTCTTCTTTGGGTGTATCCACCATGTAAATGTCATATGACGAGGTGGCTGTTCAGTGCCCCGTGGGCGGTGGTTCCTGTTCCTCTCCCACATCGTCGTCCATACCGTCGATGTTTTCGGAGTCGAAGTCAAGCATGTCGGTCAATTCGTCGATAGTGGCTATCAAGTGGGTGGTGGGTGGGTAACGAAGTTCTTCGTCGTCCGCTTCCCACTCAAGCCGGACATAGTTCGGCCAAGAATCTCCTGACAAGGAGAGAGATTTTAATGAGTTTAACACGTCTCCCAAGGGCGAGTGTTGGAAGATGTCTGCGGAGCTAAACTCCAAGATCGGCGCCCAGTCAGATTCGATGGGCATGGACACACGTGGTTCAGAACCTACGGCTGGAGACGAGACCGAGGGTCCGATGACACATACCTCGTTGGAGGTTTTGATCTGTGTTCGGCTCTAGCACCGTTGAGTATGTGGCTTCCGTGGTGGGCTTCATCCTCTCATCCTTGGATGGTTATGGGTGTTGTCTCCTAAGCATGATCCGATGACAGATTTAAGTCATGTTCATCGTGGCTACAGGGTGCGGCTGTCATGGGCTCGAATCTGTCGAAGATCAAGTCTCCATGGATGTTGGTCGTGTAGTTCAAGCTTCCAAACCTGACCTGATGGCCAGGGGCGTAGTTGTCGATCTGCTCTAGATGGCCAAGCGAGTTGGCCCGCAGTGCGAAGCCGCGGAATATGAAGATCTGTCCGGGGAGTAACATCTCACCCTGGACCGCGTTGTTGTAGATTATTGAAGGAGCCATCAAGCCTTATGATGACGATGTAGTGAACTCTCAATGAAAGCACCAATGTCGGTGTCAAAAGCGGCGGATCTCGGGGAGGGGGTCCTGAACTGTGCGTCTAAGGCTAATGGTAACAGGAGGCGGGGGACACAATGTTTACCCATGTTCGGGCCCTCTTGATGGAGGTAATACCCTACTTCCTGCTTGATTGATCTTGATGATATGAGTATTAAAAGAGTTGATCTACCACGAGATCGCAGAGGCTAACCCTAGAAGCTATCCTATGATTATCATTGTTCTTGTCCTACGGACTAAACCCTCCGGTTTATGTAGACACCAGAGGGGGCTAGGGTGAAAGTGCGTTATATCGACTAGAGGGGGGGTGAATAGGCGATTCTTATGAAATCTTCACTGAGGAATTTGCTGGTGAGGAAATTCCTAAATGAAGAACTACTTGCAGTGGAATAAGTACTCAAAAGTAAACATAGCAGAACACATGCATGGTCATCATGATGAAATGAAGGCAAGCACAGAGTATAGAAAGCGTAACACGGGAATCACAAGATGAAGACAGACAAACTGAAGAAATTGAACTGAGGAAATTGAGAAAGTCTTCAGTCAAAAGTCTTCAAACAGATATGAACAAGCACACAACAACAGAGATGAGGAAATGAAAGAGTTGAGTAAATAGAACCAGTAAGATTGGTGAAGACAATGATTTGGTAGACCAGTTCCAACTGTTGTCTCAGTTTTACATCTGGTTGGAGCGACTGAGTATTTAAACTCGAGGACACCCAGTCCCGGACACACAGTCCTCACCATATTCTCCTTGATCTAAGGTCACACAGACCTCGCCCAATCACTCGTGGTAAGTCTTCAGGTGACTTCCGAACCTTCAAAAACTCGGTCACTCGGCGATCCACAATTCCTCTTGGATGCTCTAGACCTTGACACCTAACCGTCTGGAAGAAGCACAGTCTTCAAAGGAAACAAGCGTCGGATCCATGCAGGATCAATCTCTTCAGTGATGCTCAATCACTTTGTGGTTTTGTAGGTTTGGGTTTGGGATTTCCTCACTTGATGATTTCCGCTCAAAGTCCTCGGAGGATGGGTTGCTCTCAAATGACAAGTGCCAGTTTCTCTCGGAGCAGCCAACCAACTAGTGGTTGTGGGGGGCGGCTATTTATAGCCTAGGGAGCAACCGGACATGATAAGACATAAATGCCCTTGGCTAATATGACCGTTAGGTGGGTAGATATTTTGGG
This sequence comes from Triticum dicoccoides, assembly GCF_002162155.2. Taxonomy (NCBI): domain Eukaryota; kingdom Viridiplantae; phylum Streptophyta; class Magnoliopsida; order Poales; family Poaceae; genus Triticum; species Triticum dicoccoides. The sequence goes on along the minus strand of NC_041393.1, from coordinate 557,617,675 downwards.
ACAGCTGGCGCGTAGCACAGCAACGGTCGGAATATTTGACTCTCAAATACCTCAGGGCTATCATGTTCCTCACATGGTAGGCAATCCGCACTGGCGAATTTCTAACTCTTCAGTCAGAACAAATTCCTCAGTGACCAGAAGAACTTCGTCTCTGTCACTGAAGAATATGATTGAACTGTGTGAGATTTCCAATGGCTTCACTCGAAAGGATTGGTAGATGTAGGATTTTAAGTTTAGCATCACATGGCAATTTTTCCTTACTATTTCCTCGACCCCCTTTAACAGTACGATGTTTCCTATGACTCAAGAAAGAGAAAATGAAATAGTAAAAATAAGAGTCTTCATGCTTCATGTTCCTCGAATAATTACCAAGTCTTCAAGGTTACACCAATTTCTTCACTTTCAAAGTTGTCAGAAAGTCTTCAGTCGAAGAACTTCATTTTTAGGGGTCGACTTTCTCTGTAAATATCAAACTCCTCATAGACTTATAAACCTGTGTACACTCACAAACGCATCAGTCTCTTAACCTATAAGTCTTCAATACACCAAAATCACTAAGGGGCACTAGATGCAATTACAATCTCCCCCTTTTTGGTGATTGATGACAATTGCAAGTTGAAGACATTGCAAGTTGAAGAATTTGAAAAACTGAGGAATTTCAAAAACTGAGGAAAAACTCAAATTGAAGATTTTCAACTTTTTGTGGTGGCATAACCCACCGTATAAGAAAGTTGACTTCAGACACCACGTACAATTATCGTAGGGCTCTGAGAGTCAATTTCTTCGTTAATTTCTTCACACTTAGAGGGTTAGTCTTCATTGATTGAAGAAAAATGTTACTTCGTGCGTTGCGCATCTAAGTCATCAAGTCAGCATAAGTGTTAGGATGAGTGTCCATTTCAGAGAACATTCGAAGATTCTAGGATATTTAGCTCACACCGCAACTTGCTAAATCTCTTCTCATCCAAGGGCTTAGTGAGGATATCGGCCAGCTGATCTTCAGTGCTTGCATGGCAGATGGAGATATCACCCTTCAACACATGATCACAAAGAAAATGATGACGAATCTGGATGTGCTTTGTCTTCGAGTGCTGAACTGGGTTGCGAGAAATCTTGATAGCGCTCTCATTGTCGCAGTAGAGAGGCACATTCTTCACGTTGATGCCATAGTCCTTGAGTGTTTACTTCATCCATAGTAATTGAGCACAGCACAATCCAGCAGCAACGTATTCAGCTTCTGAAGTGGAGAGAGATACACAGTTCTGTTTCTTCGAGGACCAATAGACCAAAGATCGTCCGAGGAAATGGCATGTGCCTGACGTTGACTTGCGGCCCACGCGATCGCCAGCATAGTCAGAGTCTGAATATCCAATGAGATCAAATGAAGAGCCCTTGGGATACCATAATCCCAGTGTTGGTGTGTGAGCTAGATATCGAAGAATATGCTTCACAGCCTTATGGTGTGATTCCTTTGGTGTAGCTTGAAATCGGGCACACATGCAAACACTAAGCATAATATCTAGCCTAGATGCACATAGGTACAATAAAGAGCCAATCATGGAGCGGTATACCTTTTGATCGAAGTCTTGACCATTTTCACCAGTGCATAGATGGCCATTTGTGGGCATTAGAATTTTGACCCCTTTGCAGTCTTGCATGCTGAATTTCCTCAATACATCTTTGAGGTATTTCTTCTGAGATATGAATATGCCATTGCGTTGTTGACGAATTTGAAGACCTAAAAAGAATTTCAATTCTCCCATCATTGACATTTGATATTCTTCACTCCTCATATAGGCAAATTCATCACTATAACGTTGGTCAGTACAGCCAAAGATAATATCATCAACATATATTTGGCACACAAACAAACAATTCATCATCATAAGATTTTGTGAAAAGAGTTGGGTCGAGTGAACCGGGTTTGAAGCCTTTCTTCATGAGGAGAATTCCTTCAAAGTGTCATACCACGCCCGAGGGGCTTGCTTGAGGCCATACAGGGCCTTGTTGAGTCTGAAGACTTTGTCGGGATTCTTTGGATCTTCAAAACCGGGGGGTTGAGCAACATATACTTCTTCCTCAAGCTTACCATTGAGGAATGCACTTTTCACATCCATTTGATATAAGGTGATATTATGATGGTTAGCGTAAGCAAGTAATATGCGAATAGCCTCAAGTCTAGCAACAGGTGCAAAAGTTTCATCGAAATCAATTCCTTCAACCTATGTGTAGCCTTGAGCTACAAGCCGTGCCTTATTCCTCACCACAAGGCCATTTTCATCTTGCTTGTTGCGGTAGATCCACTTTGTTCCAATGATGTTGTGCTTGCGAGGATCTGGACGTTTGACCAGTTCCCAGACGTTGTTGAGCTCGAATTTATGTAATTCTTCTTGCATAGCTTGAATGCACTCAGGCTCCAGAAATGCTTCATCTACCTTAGTGGGCTCTGAGATAGAGACAAAAGCAAAGTGCCCACAAAAGTTAGATAAATCTGAAGATTTTGAGCGAGTGAGAGGACCTGGTGCTTCAATGTCATCAATGATCTTCTCGATTTGCACTTTGTTAGCAATGCGAGGATGAGTGGATTGTCTTCGAGGAATTTGATCAGCATTCCCATTAGGAGCATTTTCTTCAGCACCATTTTCTTCAGGTGCGCCAGCCCGGTGATCATCACGATCTGGAATGAATTCTTCAATAGATTCTTCGGTAGGAATGACATCCTCAGTAGCCTTGAACTTGATAGAATTCTCAGGTGCTGGTTCATCTATCACAGAAGGTATGTGCTCTCTTTGCGAGCCATTAGTTTCATCGAACCGCACATCTACAGTTTCAACAACTTTGTGAAGAATGTTGTTGAAGACTCTGTAGGTGTGCGAGTCCTTTCCATAACCAAGCATAAAACCTTCATGTGCTTTCAGTGAGAATTTGGAAGTGTGATGAGGATCTCTAATCCAACATTTAGCACCAAAGACTTTGAAATAACTCACATTGGGCTTTTTGTTAGTGAAGAGTTCATACGCACTTTTCTTGAAGAATTTGTGAAGATATACCATGTTGATGACGTGGCATGCAGTATCAATTGCCTTAATCCAGAAGCGACGAGGCGTCTTGTATTCATCAAGCATAGTGCGAGCCATTTCAGCGAGGGTTCTGTTCTTGCGCTCCACGACACCATTCTGCTGAGGAGTATAAGGAGCAGATAACTCATGAGTAATACCAAGTTCATCAAGATAGCCATCTAGACTGGAATTCTTGAACTCGGTCCCATTGTCAGTTCTGATGTGCTTGATCTTCACACCAAAGTTGGTTGAAGCCCTCGAGGAAAATCGTTTGAAGACTTCATACACTTCATGTTTGTAAGTGACAATGTGCACCCAAGTGTAACAAGAATAATCATCAACAATAACAAATCCATATTGAGATGCATCATTCAGAATTGCAGAATAATGATTAGGACCAAAGAGATCCATGTGAAGAAATTCAAATGGTCGAGTAGTGGTCATGACAGTCTTCGTTGGATGCTTGGCCTTTGTCATCTTTCCATCTTCACAAGATCCTCATACGTGATCCTTCAGGAATTTGACATTCTTGATGCCAATGACATGCTTCTTCTTCACAAGCATGTGCAAATTCCTCATGCCAGCATGACCAAGTCGTCGATGCCATAGCCAGCCTTCTGAAGCTTTTGCAAGTAAGCACATGGCTGGTTGCGGTCCTGTAGAGAAATCAACAATATACAAATTTCCTCTCCTAAAGCCTTCAAAGACTTTGGAATGGTCAGCTTCCATGATCATAACACAACGATATCTTCCAAAGGCAACAACCATATCAAGATCACAAAGCATCGAGGCAGACATGAGGTTGTATCTAAGGACTCGACAAGCATGACTTTGTCCATGTGTCGATCCTTTGAGATCGCAACCTTACCTAGACCCAATACCTGACTTTTTACTTTGTCTGCGAAGATGATATGCTTCAGATGTGATGGTGATAAAGGAGCATCCATCAATAGATTCTTGTCACCAGTCATGTGATTCGTACATCCACTATCGAGGACCCACTCGTTTGCTTTGGGTTGATCATCCTGTAGATGAATTAGTGCAACTTACGAACTCATATACTTCATTAGTGAAGAATATGACATCAATATCATCAGATCAATTTCATCAAGCAATAGCACAGATAAATCAGTATGAGAACGTGAGAAATGAAAATTCATTTCTTCATGATTAGCCTGCGTCCTTTCAGGCATATTCAGGTCTCCAACAAATTCTTCAGACGTTTTGAGCACGTCTGGAGACCTCACCCTGCATAAGAGATTAGTTATTTTTCTTCACCACCCACATCTGAAGGGGTGGCAAAGAATTCATCACTCTGCGAGCACCATATGAGAAAGGTGGCATAGAAGCCAGTCTGCTTCGTTTCACATAAGAGGGGTTAGGGTAAGCATATGAATAAGCAGAGAAACTCTTCGAGGACTTATGAACATAATGATTTGAAGAATAACGCTCATATTCATAGCCCTTAGCTCTACCCTGCGAAACAGAGGGGTTAGCACGATGATGATCATATGAGGATTTTTATCCATATGAAGAATTAGGTCCATATGAAGAATTTGATCTGGGGTTCCTATTCTTCACAGGTGGTGTCATGAGGACATTCACCTGGAGACTTTCAAGATAACTTTTGGGAACCCAGATTTTCTTCATAGGGGAACCGTTCCTGCAGTTAGTGCCAACATATCTAGCAAATACTTCACCATTCTGATTTTTGAACAGTTTATAGTTGGAGTCAAATGACTCATCAGAAGAATGAGGAGATTCACATGTAAAGCCAGATAAATTATATGGATCAACTGGAGATCCCTTTGCAGCAACCCATGAGGTTTTGGGGTACTGCTCAGGCTTCCAGTATGTTCCATCAGCATTGAGTTTCCTCTCAAAGTGTTGGGGATATTACCACTGGGCGTGATCCGGCCTACCTGGGTCGGGTTAGCTTCATTAGTAGTTTAAAGGTGATTAAGCAAATGAAGGCCCAAGGCCTGTAGTCGGTTTAGAACCTGTAGCCGTAAACCGGCTTGATATGTAAACTTGCATTGTAAGTTAGGAATAGAGGGAGACCAACCGGGATACGAGTATGAACTGGTGTGGGACTCTTTGGACCGACGGGTGTCACCCGTGTATATAAGGGGACGACCCGGTGGCGGTTCAAGGACAGACAACAACAACTCGAGCCTAGGCGAAGCTTGTTTGCTCCCTAGCCATCGAAACCACATCAATTCCATCACAAGTAGACGTAGGCTTTTACCTTCATCGAAGGGGCCAAACTAGTATAAACCCTTGTGTCTTTGTGTCCGCTTTAACCCCTTCAAGTTAACCCGTAGCGATGGCTCCACGACTAAGTCCTTTCACAAGGACATCTGCCGTGACAAATCCATGATAGTTGGAGCCCACCGTGGGGCTATCGCACGACGGTTTGATGATCTTGGATGGCAAGCTCAAAGGACTCGAAGGCTATGCTGTGGGCCGGATGACCAAGAGTCGTCGCAGCAAGCTCTACATCGACGATGCAGGATGGGGTCCCGAAGCCAGCTCGATCGAGTACGGGTACCGGGTCCCCTTTGGTGGCATACACGTTTTTATCGGCAAGATTGGTGAGCCTGGGCCTGAGCCAGACATCCGCACCGACCTCGGCAAGACGGCTTAGCGTGCGAGATCTACCCAGGTTAAACCGGCCGTGAGGCGTGCCTTCGTGGGAGTCATCCACGGAGGAGAGCATGAGGACGAGACAGAATATGGTAGCGAGACCGTCGTCTATTCCGGCGACGAGTCCTCAACCGGAGAGACCGAATCATTGTACCAGTTGTAAGACGACCATATTAGGGGTTGTTCCGATGGCGACAGTGTTCCGGACCCCCCAGATTAGATCAACCAGGTTGGAATATTCATGGCCGGCACGCAGGCGGCGAATCACTCTTCGACCGCAGCAGCAATGCTCACCGGATCAGCAGCGGCAGCGGCAGCAAGGGCAGGAGGCCTTGTGCCCCCACCGGTTCAAGTTCTGTCTGACCTGTTTGACGCACTAGCGGTACTTATGGTAGAGGCCAATCCGGTGGATCAGGAGGCCCATGATGCGGAGATTACAAAGGTGAGAGAGCAGATCGTACAGGACAAAGCCGACCTGGCAGCAGAGAAGGACAGGATGGCTGCAGAGCGGGCCGCTTTGGACACCCAGGCCTATAAGCTCATGCTCGACCAGAACGCATCACAGGAGGTCTTGAAGCGGAAGCACAAATCACGCCTGCTGTTAGGGTTCGACCCTCGAAATCTCTTTCACACTCCGGGAGCTGGAACCAGTAATCCGCCGGGGCACCTGGAGGTAAACCGGGTCGAGGCACCAGGGCCAGGAGCGACGGTCCAACCCCGCCTGATGGAACCTCCTCGGCAGAACATTGTGATTCCTCCGTTGGTCCAGACATCTCTGGCTCATTATTCTAATCCTATGGACAATCTTGTCGCAGCTGCTGCACGATTAGAAGCTATCCCAGTCGAAGGAGACTCTCCACAAGCAATAGAGACGCGCCGGGTTAAGGAACTTCTCTAGACCGCTTTGATTCAACAGGAGGCATATTCATACAGCCGCGATCGGATTCATTCCACACCTCGTCCAAGCCGGAGCTATAGTAGGTGCCTAGATGAACCGGCCATATCAAGCAATGCGCGGGGCCGTGAAGCGGCCCGTGGCAATAACCCGGCCGGTGGTGTTCACGATGCTCAGGATGTAGTAGAGTGGGCCCGGGCACGAAGGGACGCCGAGTTAGCAGCACAGAACGAGGCGGATCAGCTTACACCGGTTCGTCCTACCACCTCTGCCGGGCCAGGGGTCGCATCTAGCTTGGGAGTGCCTTGTTTAGTCCTTGCTTTACGCAATGTATGCCTGCCTAAGGACTTCAAGGGCCCGCGCAAGGTGCCAAATTACACCACTGATTTATCTCCAGAAGCGTGGGTAGAGAGTTATGAGATGGCAATGGAGATGCTGGATGTGGATGAGACCGCGTGTGCAAAGTACTTCACCATGATGCTTGAAGGCACATCCCGTACTTGGTTGAAGAGCCTGCCACCTAATTCTATCAGTTCATGGGCCCAGTTGCGGACCCGGTTTATCCAGAATTTCAAAGATACGTGTAAGCATCCTAAGTCCATAGTAGACTTGGCGGCTTGTGTTCAGGAGGACGGAGAGTCAACAACCCATTGGGTACGCCGCGTTTCTGAAGTCTTGCACTCGTCTGATAGGATCAATGATGACTCTACGATCTTAACCCTGGAGGGCAACTGCCGGTTTAAGCCTCTAAAGTTGAAGTTGGGGCGTATGAAGCGGTTCTGTAATGACATGGGAACTCTCATGGCCGCTTTAGTGAAGTATGTTGATTCTGATAGTACCAAGGATCGACGATGGCGAAGCAGGGAAGGGAAAAAGGAATAGCAACTCTAAGGGGCATCAATATAAACCGGCGGGCCATGGAAACGGAGGCAAGCGTAAAGCGGATGGCAGCATGGACTTTGTGGCTAACACTAATGCGCAGGACAAGGGTCAGTGGCGCAGAGGTAAAGCGGCGAATCGTAATGGGGCTCCAAATCCTAACCCGGATCGCTTAAACTATTTGCTGAATCAGCCTTGCCCAAAACACGGGACGAAGGAGGCGCCGGCTAACCACCTTTGGAAGGATTGTTACATTATGCAGGAATTTAAAAACTCTAATGCCTTCCGGTATGACCGTGGGTCAGGTGGTGGCTCAGGATCCGGTTTCCATGGGTCGGGTCACGATGGAGCTTCCGGTTCAGGTTTCAATCAGGGCGGTAATAATAACCAGGATAATCAGAGCGGTTAAGGGGGTTACAACCAACAGCAGCAGCAGCAGCGGTTGGGTTATCAGAGCCAGCCAAAATAGTTGAACAATGGGCAGTATCACGTTTTCACAACTAGCTTGGATAAGCGCGATCGGAAACTTCACAAGCGAGCAATGAACTCTGTTGAACCGGCCGTATCGCGTTATTTATGCTGGTCGGAGCAGCCTATCGTGTGGAGCAGGGAGGATCACCCCCCCCCCCCCCGGGTTGACAATCTGGGCCAGTTGGCATTAGTGGTAGACCCTCAGGTGGGAGGTTATAAATTCATCAAGGTACTCATGGATGGAGGGAGCAGTATTAACATCCTGTACTATGAGACATTCCGCCGCATGGGGCTAACAGACAAGGATCTCAGACCGTCTAATACGGTGTTCCATGGTGTGGTGCCTGGCAAATCAGCGTATCCTGTTGGTAAGATAGCCTTGGAGGTGGCTTTTGGGGACGAGCATGATTCCCGATCTAAAACACTAACCTTTGAGGTAGTGAAAATTTGGAGCCCGTATCATGCCTTGTTTGGGCGGCCGGCTTATGCCAAATTCATGGCACGGCCTTGTTATATCTATTTGCAGCTCAAGATGCCGGGTTACAAAGGGACAATAATGGTTCATGGGAGCCGCAAGATTGCTTTGGAATGTGAGGAAGGTGATGCGGCCTATGCAGAGTCGGTTTGTGCCACGGAGGAGTTGAAATATTATAGGGACAATGTTGATCCGGTGGACATGACCCCTTTGAAGAGGCCGACTACAGAGCATGATTCAGATCTGAAGTTCAAATCGGCGGCTGAGACCAAGCTTGTTGACTTCGTACCCGGCGATTCGTCCAAGCAGTTCACTGTCAGTGCCAACTTGGACCCTAAATAGGAAAGCACGCTCATCGAGTTCATCCGTGAGAATCGGGACATTTTTGCATGGAAGCCTTCTGACATGCCAGGTGTACCGAGGGAACTCGCTGAGCACACTCTTAATGTTGATCCCAAGTATAAACCGGTAAAACAGTTTCTCCGCCGGTTTAACGAAGAAAGGCGCAAAGCTATTGGAGAAGAAGTGGCCAGGCTCTTAGCAGCTGGTTTTATCATTGAAGTGTTCCATCCAGAATGGCTCGCTAATCCGGTGCTGGTACTTAAGAAAAATGGCACTTGGCGTATGTGTGTGGATTACACGGATCTTAACAAGGCTTGTCCAGCAGATCCTTTTGCCCTCCCTCGCATTGACCAGATTATTGACGCCACGGCGGGTTGTGAGCGTTTGAGTTTTTTGGATGCGTATTCTGGGTATCATCAGATCAAAATGGCGGTTAAGGACCAGGAGAAGACGGCGTTTATTACTCCCTTTGGAACCTTCTGCTATGTATCTATGCCTTTTGGGCTCAAGAGCGCCCAGGCCACTTATCAACGGTGTGTATAGAAATGCCTACATAAACAGATCGGCCGCAATGTGCACGCCTATGTGGATGATATTGTAGTCAAGTCAAGGCAGAAGGAGACGCTGGTTGATGATTTGAAGGAAACCTTTAACAACTTGCGGGTTTATAAGATGATGCTTAACCATGCCAAATGTGTCTTTGGTGTTCCGACAGGCAAGTTACTGGGCTTTCTTGTGTCCAATAGAGGAATTGAGGCTAATCCGGAGAAGATTACGGCTATCACCTCCCTGGCAAATCCGAAGTGTATCAACGATGTTCAGCGTTTGGCGGGTCGGATCGCTGCACTGAGCCGGTTTATCAGCCGCCTCGGAGAGAAGGCCATCCCTTTATACCAGATGTTGAGAAAGACAGATCAATTCATCTGGAGTCCAGCTGCTGATGAAGCGTTGGAGGACTTGAAGCGGCAATTAGCCAATCCGCCCGTTCTTGCAGCTTCGGTCGATAAGGAGCCGTTATTGTTATACGTAGCGGCCAATGCTCGTGCAGTTAGCGTGGCTATTGTGGTAGAACGCAAGTTGGCAGGCAAGGAGTATCCGGTTCAGCGGCCGGTTTACTATATCAGCGAGGTGCTTATTGAATCCAAGCAAAGGTATCCGCATTGGCAGAAGCTGGTATATGGAGTTTTCATGGCAAGCCGGAAGTTGAAGCAGTATTTCCAAGGGCACCCCATCATAGTGGTCAGTTCAGCTCCCTTGGGCGATATCATACAGAACCGGGAGGCGACTGGCCGGATTGCCAAGTGGGCCATAGAACTTGGGCCGCACGGATTGAAGTACGTGCCTCGGACGGCAGTGAAGTCTCAAGCACTTGTTGATTTCATCAATGATTGGACGGAGTTGCAAGCACCAGAGGAAAAGCCGGATCACACATATTGGACTATCCATTTTGATGGATCCAGGCAATTGGAAGGCTCGGGGGCTGGAGTCGTATTAACTTCCCCACGGGGTGATAAGTTTTGTTATGTTCTCCACTTAATGTTCCCTTGTACTAATAATGCAGCTGAGTATGAAGCTTTGCTCCATGGTCTCTGGATGGCTAAAAGAGATGAATCTAAGTCGGGTTAAGTGCTTCGGTGACTCGGACCTCGTGGCTCAACAGGTATCTGGCACTTGGGATTCTAAGGACCCACTCATGGCTGCATATCGTCGGGAGGTGGATATTGTTGCGGGTCACTTCAAGGGTTATCAGGTGGAGCATGTGGATCATCGAAAAAATGAAGCGGCGGACGCTTTAAGCCGGTTGGGCTCTCAGCGTAAACTGGTCCCGCCTAATGTCTTTCTCGATGTGTTTCACAACCCGTCAGTCAAGCTCCCGGGTGAAGCGGATTTGGCTATTCCTGATCCGAAGGCTCAATTGGTGGCAGCCCTGCATGTTATACCGGATTGGACAGTTCCTTATCTTGCGTACATGAGCCGGGGAGAGTTGCCAGAGGATGAGACTTTAGCCAGGCAGATAGTCCGGCGATCCAAATCTATGACAATTATCAATGGCGAATTGCATCATTGTAGTGTATCAGGGGCATTTCAACGCTGCGTCTCTCCTGAGGAAGGTTGTGAAATTTTACGCGAAATCCATGAAGGGGATTGTGGTCACCACGCCGGTTCAAAGTCTCTGGTTGCTAAGGCGTTTCGTCACGGGTTTTACTGGTTGACAGCTCATGCTGATGCGGAGGACTTGGTTAAACGGTGTGATGGCTGTTAGAAATTTTCAAGGCGTGCTCATGTGCCAGCTCAAGAATTGAGGATGATTCCAATTACTTGGCCGTTTGCAACATGGGGGCTGGATATGGTCGGACCTTTTAAAAGATCCAAGGATAAGAAAACCCACCTTTTGGTGGCAGTTGACAAGTTTACCAAGTGGGTTGAAGCGGAGCCTGTCAGCAAGTGTGATGCAGCTACAGCGATGCAGTTCGTTAAAAAAGTGATTTTCCGGTTTGGCTTTCCACACAGTATCATTACTGACAATGGTACCAATTTATCCAAGGGTGCTATGAAGGAATTCTGTGAACGTGAGCACATCAGACTTGACATATCATCAGTGGCTCACCCCCAGTTCAATGGGCAGGCAGAACGAGCTAATCAAGAGATCTTGCGAGGCATCAAACCCCGGCTTATGGTTCCATTGCAAAGAACACTGGGATTTTGGGTTGAAGAGCTACCATCTGTGCTATGGAGTATCAACACTACGCCCAACTGATCTACAGGATACACACCGTTTTTATGGTCTACGGAGCAGAGGCGATTCTCCCTAGTGATATCCGGCACGATTCACCTCGTGTGGCGGCTTATGTTGAAGCAGATAATGAGACAGCACGGCAAGATGCTTTGGACCTATTAGATGAGGAGCGTGACATAGCGGCTGCCCGCTCGGTGATTTATCAACAAGATCTTCGTCGCTATCACAGTCGCCGGGTCAGAACTAGAACTTTTCAAGAAGGAGATTTGGTGCTTCGGCTCATCCAAGATCAGACGGGTATGCACAAGTTATCCCCACCTTGGGAGGGACCTTTTGTGGTCAGCAAGAATCTGCACAACGGGTCGTACTATCTGATTGATATTTGAGAGCATAAAGACTCACGCACATTAGAGGAGGAGACCAACAGGCCTTGGAATATAGCTCATCTTCGGCCTTACTACACTTGACCATCGGCTCTATCTATGTACATATTATGGCAGTGTATATATTATCATTGATATAATAAAACCGGAGCCTCAGCTAAAGCGGGGTCTCTGTCCTTTCATATCATGTGTGGTTACATGTACTGGTTCTGTTTTAAAGCAGCCTCCGATTTACCCCTTGAAATTTGCTTTTCAAAAAGCTTTGTGATATCACTTGGGGCCTTGGTCGTGTCCGAACCAATGCGACACCTTTTGATAGGCGAAAGCCACCAGATCACTTGGGGACATGGTCAAGTCTGAACCAGTCACGCCTCTTGATCGGCCTAAGGCCACAGAATCACTTGGGGGCTTGGTCAAACCCGAACCATTGCCACGCCTTTTGATCGGCATAAATGCCACGGTTTCATTTGGGGACCCGGCTGACTTGAACCATTGTCACTCCTATTGGGGGCTTGGTCCTGTCCGACCGTGGTAACACCATCTGATCAGCTCAGTAAAGCATGTTTTTGCAAACGGTTTTTATCATTGCCTTTTCTTCCATATTTCTTTTATGACTATTCTTCAATTTTTGTTGTGTTTCCTATAAAGCAACAACACTTTTTTACCGGTTCAGCTGCCGAAAATTGGTTCATTTGTACTCCGGAGAAATATGCCCGGTTTAACTTTCCTGTTAACATCATGAAGTAGCAGGGGGGCTCATAATGACCCAGCACGGTTTACATGGGAGTTGTTTTCTCCCCTTTGATGGTAACGGTTTATAAATACTCCGTCTCAAGCCTGGCTAAGCCAACTTCATGCCCAGCGCTGGCAGGTATTTTGTATCACATATTTGATTATACGTCTTAAATACATTGATATATAGATAAAGGTCATAAACCGGTTGGCGGTATAACCGCCACCGAAGTTCAAGATTTCTTGATTGCAGGAAATATAAATTGAGGATTTCAAGCAAAAGCATCAGTACTTATGCACGAAGGCATATTCAAGGCAGAAGTATTGACTATCCAATTACAAGGCAACGCGGTGCCCAAATAAGATCATTGTTGTTCCGGCGGATCATAATAAAGCAGCTATTTAAACTGGCTTCCAGTTCAAGCCTGTTCATCGCCCCGGTCTGATGATTGTGCGTCGGCCCGCGCCATTTCAGCTTCCTCATCTCTATCCATTGGCTGGAAATCAACAGTGGTCCAGGCGATTCCCATTAAAGTTTGAAAGACAGCCTCTTTGTGGATCAAAGAAGACGGTTCAATATCAGGAGCATAAGTATGCTTATGGATTGGAGGAATCAGATTCTCCGCTTCAGGAGTTGGTGCAGGCACTCGTTTGTTCTGATCATTGTACTGAGCTTGATAATGCGACAAGTCTGCCTCTTCAGCCAATTGACAAGACAGAGGGCGTACTGCACGATTTATCGCCCTCAAATCATCTTCATTGAACTCTGAGCCGTCTTCCTTCAAGCTGGGATAGCCTTGAGCTGCCTCAACGGGATCGAAATCTGGCACCCATGCTTTTGCCCGGATCAAGGCATTAATGGCTCCGGTTCGAGCAGCAGATTTTTTTAGTTCTTCAATCCGAGCAGGAAGCATTGACAACCTATTCAGAGTGTCTTGGATTAAAGTGGGTGCCGGATTGTTATGAGATGCAGTGGTGATGATCCGCTGCGCTCCGGTATATAGCTGTTCAATTAAAGTGTAGGCAACCTTCAGCTTCTTCCGAACATCTGACCCTAAGTGACCAATGCGTGTACCTGCAACAATACAGGAAAGATCACAAACCGGATCTATTATAAGCAGGCCAGAGTTGTCCAGGAAACCAAAAGGAGCTTACCAAAGATAGCAGCGGTCATGGAATGTACTTGCCGCTTTACGGCGGTCAGCTCATCTACCACCGGTTTAAGGGCAGCTTCAGCGTCTTCAGCTCTTTTTATTAAAGCGGCCTTCTCAGTGGCCCAATCAGTCCGCTCCTACTTGAAGCCCTCCTTCAGCTGTTCTGTGATGCTCAAGGCGCTGGCTATTTCTTCCCTTGCCTTGTCGGTTTCAGCTTGTTGGGTTTTCAAAATTTCCTGCAGATCAGTAATCCGGTCCTCTTTGATCCTCACTTCAGCCTGCATAAAGACAGTGCTTGGCTTTCAACAAACGGTACAAGAATTTTAAGTACCAACCACATAACAAGTTATACGCTTGATACTTGGGGGCTAATGCACCTTCAATTTTCATCTATTACTAAATTGCAAAGTCCCAAACTCAATACAGGTATTCAACTTGGCACTTGGGGGCTAATGGCTATTTGCTCAGTTATGTTCTGATGTTAGAATCTTTATTGGAGTCCCGGTTTAACTATACTAAGTTGAACCGGCCCTTGGGGGCTACATTGATGGATTTCAAAGTATTGAGGACTATGTTCAAGTCCCAGTTTGAAGAAGGTTACAAACCGGCCCTTGGGGGCTAGGAGGGTTAATACAGTGGCAGTAATTAAAAAGAAGAAGCACAAGGAAGTTACCTCAAATTTATCTCTCATCATCTTTACCAGGCCAGCTTCACAGTCACGACTAGTATATAGCCGGTCCAAGTAACCAGAATGAAGATCTTGGGTACTCAAAGCAGCATATGTTTCCAGATCAACATCCCATTTGCCTTTGTTCATGGCAGAAAAATCTTCTTTCACAGTATGCTTGGCCAAAGCAGTAGGGTTCCCTGGTTCAAAGCGACCTACGCCGGTAATTACAACGTCATCATCCTTGGACTCGCTGATTTGCATTGGCCTGGTCGGTTTATCGGCAGGTTTTGAAGGACTGGGAGATCTATCAATCCGGACGGAGCTGGCAGGCTGGTCAACAGGGACTGAGGTATTGATAGGCCTTTTCTCAGGAATAGCATCATCTTGCAAGGGAGGATCATTGGGAATATCCTCATAAACGAACGTTTCAAGATCTGGTGTTTTATCCTGTTCAGGGGCGACATCTTCCTCGGCCGCTTTATCCAGGCGGGCTTTCTTGCTCGGCTTAGGTTAGCCCTGAAGGAGAAACAAAGAGTCAAGGAACAGCATAAGTTATAACGCGGTATACCAGAAGCATATGTTCAGTCTAGCTTACCCAAGAACCGTTTTCAGTGGTGGCAGCTGAGTGGCCGACGATTCACCAGAGGAAGAATGGGAAGTAACCTGATAATCGGAGTCGGACGGATTAAGAGGTTGACGGATGAAACCCGCTTTAGGATATGAATTAATAAAAAGGTCGGAGACCTCGGAGCGGCGTTTTCGAACCGGACTATTTGGTAAACCGGCGGAGGTAACTACCTGGCCGCTGTGCCGGGTTGTGCGGCGAGCTTCATGTTGCTGAGTCTTCATAAGAAATTTGGGATCCAAATGAGCAAGAGGATGAGAAAATTTAACTTTCCGGTTTGCCTGGCGAAATTTTGGCAAAGGCAAAGGATCTGAATCGGAAGAGAGAATAATTACCTCAGCGACATCAGCATTACTGGCTTCAGCGTCGTCCTGACAAGTATCATCATCAATAAGGCGTGTAAAAAGTAAGCCTAGTGAATCGAGTTCTACCTCAAGGTCCGAGTTACCCACATCATCATCAACAGCCGGATCAGATGAAGCAGTGGTTTTCCTCTTTTTAGCAGGCTTCTTGATGACCTTGGTCTTTAGCCGGGTTGACCGTTCTGCTTTCTCCGGTTTGTCTTGTGGAAGCTTCTTGCTCCAAAACGGACTATAACCCTGGTTAAGCAGCAATTGATGTCAGACAGAGATAGCAATAATAGGTTCAGTAAAAAGTACAATCAAAATCTTACAGCTGGCGGTTTGTTGGTAGCACAGAAAGGGAGCAGGCCGGTTTGAGCGCAGAGGTGCTCCGGTTCGTTCAGCATTTTCTTCACAGCCTCTGTGACTTCATCATCGGAGACCTGGATGTTGGTGTGTCGGAGTGGGTCATCAACGCTACCAGTATACTTGCACATTAAACCGGAGCGCCGGCTAAGAGGCAGTATGCTCCATGATATCCAACAGCGTGCGAGATCTACTCCTGTTAAACCGTTGGCCATGAAGGCTCGGAGCTTGGATAATTGCGGAGCGTATTTACTCCTCTCCTTGGCACTTAACCTTTGTGGGAAGGGGTGTGTGATGAGGTTATGTACCTAGGGTAGGGTCATGGACCTATCTAGGATACCATGCCCAAGGACATCATCATACGAAGCTACCTTCCAGTCGACCAAGAGAAGTTCCACTCGACCAAGGGAGACTCCACTCGACTGGCTAGAAGACACTCGACCATGAAGATGCACTCGACCATCAGAAGTTCAGGATCTACTCTGCATCCAAACGGTCTGTAATTGAATAGTCTTAATGGTCATGATGACACTTTATGTAGGGCGTTACCAGTAACGCCCAGCCTTAATGTACTTTAACCCTCCTCTACGTGGGCTGGCTGGGGTCCTGGCATCCTCTATATAACACACACCCCTCCACTGGTAGAAGGGTTCGCACCCCTGTAACTCATATACACAGAGATCAGTCGACCGCCTCCGGGCTCCGAGACGTAGGGCTGTTACTTCCTCAGAGAAGGGCCTGAACTCGCTAAACACTCGTGTGTACAACTACTCCATAGCTAGGACCTTGCCTTCTCATACTTACCCCCTATTCTACTGTCAGACTTAGAACCACGACAGTTGGCGCCCACCGTGGGGCAGGTGTCTTAGCGACTTTTTTGGAGAAGTTGCAATTTGTCCGATCGCCTTCATCATGGTTTCCGGTGGAGCTCAGGTCGAGGGCCGCGAGATCCGTCTCGGTGCGCTCACTTTCATCGCCGACGACTCCGCTTGGCTCCAGGAGGCACCACTCGACATCGACGCGCTCCTCGTCCGCGGGGCGACGCACTTTTGGGCGTGTGTCCGCGGCGTCTTGCTGCAACAACAGTCGACCCCGTATCGGTCGACTCCTGCGCCATCCTCCCTCCCTGTCTCCCGCCAGCGCAAGCGCTCCGGTCGGTCGAGGCTCCAGCGATGGGTGAGACATGAAGTGGCTCGCCAATCGGCCACCACCCAAGTCGCGGCGATCAAGCCCGACGAATCTCTCTACGGCCTGTTCGACATGTCGACTGGCTCCATAGAGACTGCATCCGAGTGCGATAGCAGTGATCCGGCGGCAGAAGTCCTGATGGTCAACGGGTCTCGTAGTCCTCCCGGTTTCCCCCGCGGCGATGGGGTGGACGACGAGGACGACCCTGCTCAAGCCCATGAAGAGTACCAACCTGAGCCGCTCACTTCCCAGCAGAGGGAAGAACTTCGCCGCCGGAACATGGATGCTCTGCATACTCCCATTGCAGGAGAAACACCCGAGGCTCGCGCCCTGGAAGAGGCGCGTTTAGCCAACCTGGCTGAAAGCACTTGACTGGAGAACCTTCAGCGAGCACTCGACGAGCGTGCGCGTCAGCGAGCGACTAACTCCAGTCAACGTCAGCTCTTTCCTCAACCAACTCAGGTAGATCGAACCCCAATTCAGAATTTGGCAGCTGCAACCCGCATAGCGGAGTCGATTCAGCCCTCTCAGTTAGAGGCTGGAAGAGGCCTGATGCAGATCAGAGATTTGCTCCGGGCGGCAGGAGATCAGAATTCAGCTGTGTCGCAGTCACGTAACAGGATTCACAGTCGATCTGTCACTGCGAATACAGTCCAGTCGGCTCACAGTCCAAGGTCGCCTCCGAGGCGCATGGGACGTGAAGGCTGGCGGGACCACTATGATGACCGATTTGATCGCGATGACCGGCGTCGAGTGCCCACTCCTCCTCCGAGAAGTGGGTCTAACGCCCATCGACAGCAAGATGACAGACACCAGCTCAGTGTTGGGCGGAGAGCTCCAATCAACCCCAGAGAGCCAGGCTTTGACGCGAGATCCGTCATCGTGCAAGGTTTGGTCGACCGAAACAGAGCTCATAGAGGTGGTCATGACAGAGATATGCCCACAAGCAGCCGAGTCCACATTTCAGGTCCAGAATGTTTTAGCAGAGCGATCAGAACCGCAGTGATACCCCCCAACTTCAGGTTGGCGACTGGGGTGAATAAGTTCACCGGAGAGTCTAAGCCTGAAACATGGCTCGAAGACTACCGAGTGGCTGTTCAGATTGGTGGCGGTAATGATGAAGTGGGCATGAAACATTTGCCACTTATGCTAGGAGGTTCAGCCAGGGCATGGTTGAATCAGTTAGCTCCCAGCAGCATTTACACGTGGGAAGATCTTTCTCGAGTGTTCGTCAGGACGTTTGAGGAAACTTGCAAGCGACCTGCTGGACTGACTGAGCTACAAGTTTGTGTACAAAAGTCGAGTGAAACACTGAGGGATTACATCCAGAGGTGGATCACTTTGCATCACACTATAGAGAATGTGTCGGACCATCAAGCAGTCTGCGCCTTCAAAGAGGGCGTCAAGAACAGAGAGTTGAGCCTGAAGTTTGGTCGAACCGGAGACATGACCCTGAGTCGGATGATGGAAATAGCCACCAAGTACGCCAACGGCGAAGAAGAGGACCGACTCCGGAGCGGCAAGTACAAGCCGAGTCAGTCGGATAAAGGAAACTCCAGTCGGAAGCAAAAGCGGAAGGCCGAGCCAGCAGCTCCTGGAGAGGCTCTGGCCGTAACACATGGCAAATTTAAAGGGAAACCCAAAGGATCTTGGAACCCCAAGAAAATAAAAGATAAGGAGGGTAATGATGTGATGGACCTGCCGTGTCATATTCACACAAAGAAAGACGAAGAGGGTAACTTCATCTACCCAAAGCATACCACTCGCCAGTGCCGACTCTTAATCCAACAGTTCCAAGGGAAACAGCCGAAGGACAAAGAGAAGGAGTCGGACAAGGCTGAGGACAAGCAGGACAGTGATGGAGAGTACCCTCATGTCAACTCCAGTCTGATGATTTTTGCTGATGTAGAGAGCAAAAGTCGACTGAAAGTGATCAACCGTGAAGTCAACATGGTCGCACCGTCAACACCAAACTATCTGAGATGGTCGCAAACTCCCATTACTTTCGACCAGTCGGACCATCCTACTCATATTGCCACCCTTGGGAGGCAAGCACTAGTGGTCGACCCGGTCGTCGAAGGCACTCGACTGACGAAGGTATTGATGGACGGTGGCAGCGGGTTGAACATTCTGTATGCTGAGACGCTCAAGGGAATGGGCATTCCGATGTCCAGGCTCAGCTCCAGCAACATGACTTTTCATGGAGTCATCCCAGGAAAGAAGGCTGAGTCACTCGGCCAAATAGCACTAGATGTGGTGTTCGGCGACTCGAAGCATTTCCGCAAAGAGAAGCTGACATTTGAAGTCGTGGATTTCCAGAGCGCCTACCACGCTATCTTGGGAAGACCAGCCTACGCCCGCTTCATGGCTCGACCATGTTATGTGTACCTCAAGTTAAAGATGCCTGGCCCCAAAGGCGTGATCACCGTCACTGGTAACCGGAAGAAAGCAGAAGAGTGTTTCCAGAACGGCTCAAAGATTGCGGATGACCAGATAACAGTGATAGAGCTAGAAGAGTACAAGAAGAATGCAGATCCGAGTGATTTACTGCGGGCCAAGAAGCCCGCCACAGAGTCAGCATTTCAGTCGTCTGGTGAGACGAAGTCAGTTCACATCCACCCGACTGATCCCAGTGCAGCTCCGAACCATATTTCCACTACACTCGACTCTAAATAGGAAGAAGTGCTCATCCAGTTCCTCCGTGAGAACTGGGACATCTTCGCATGGAATCCAGCTGACATGCCAGGTGTTCCTAGGGGACTGGCTGAGCATCTCCTTAGAGTCGATTCAAAGGCAAAACCTGTTAAAGAACATCTTCGACGGTCCGCCGTTCAGAAGAAAAAGGCCATTGGCGAAGAGGTGGCTTGACTCCTTGCAGCAGAGTTCATCCGAGAGATATACCACTCCGAGTGGCTCGCCAATGTCGTTATGGTTCCCAAAAAGGACAATTCCCTTCGTATGTGCATTGATTTCAAACATATCAATCGGGCCTGCCTAAAAGATCATTTTCCTCTCCCTCGCATCGACCAAATTGTCGACTCGACTGCAGGGTGCGAGAGATTGTCTTTTCTAGACACTTATTCCGGGTACCATCAGATCCGTCTGTATGGGCCCGATGAAATCAAAACAGCTTTCATCACCCCATTCGGGTGCTTCTGCTATATCACCATGCCATTCGGCCTCAAGAATGCCGGAGCCACGTTCATGAGAATGATTCAAAAGTGTTTACTCACTCAAATCAGTCGGAATGTGGAAGCATACATGGATGATATCGTGCTCATGTCGCGAAAGGGTTCCGACCTGTTGACTGACTTAGCTGAAACATTTGCCAATCTCAGGAGGTATGATATCAAGCTCAATCCTTCAAAGTGCACATTCGGAGTACCTGGCAGGAAGTTACTCGGTTTTCTCGTTTCCGAACGAGGAATCGATGCTAACCCAGAAAAAGTTGGCACCATACTCCGAATGAAACGCCCCGTGCGTGTGCACGATGCCCAGAAGCTTACTGGATGCTTGGCCGCGTTAAGTCGATTCATCTCTCGCCTCGGTGAAAAGGCGTTGCCCCTTTACCGACTGATGAAGAAGGCAGACAAGTTCGAGTGGACTCCAGAAGCTGATGCATCGTTTGCCGAGTTAAAAACTCTGCTCTCCACCCAGCCGGTGCTTGCTGCTCCAATCAGCAAAGAGCCTCTGTTGCTTTATATTGCAGCCACAGGACAAGTCGTCAGTACAGTACTTACGGTCGAGCGGGAAGAAGAAGGGAAAGCCTTCAAAGTTCAGCGCCCAGTGTATTATCTCTTTGAAGTTTTAACCCCATCGAAGCAAAGATATCCTCATTATCAGAAGCTCGTATATGGGATCTACATGACCATGAAGAAGGTTGCCCATTATTTCTCTGATCATGACATTACAGTCGTCAGCGACGCACCATTGTCAGAGATTCTGCACAACAGAGATGCAACTGGTCGAGTGGCTAAATGGGCGATCGAACTCCTTCCCCTTGATATCAAATTTGAGGCAAAGAAAGCCATTAAGTCCCAGGCTATAGCAGATTTCCTTGCCGAGTGGATTGAACAGCAGCAGCCGACTCAAGTTCACTCGGAGCATTGGACCATGTTCTTTGATGGCTCTAAGATGTTAAATGGTTCTGGTGCTGGGGTAGTTTTGGTTTCTCCCCGAGGAGATAATCTCAGATATGTGCTCCAGATCCACTTTGATTCCTCCAACAATGAAGCAGAATATGAAGCACTGTTGTATGGGTTGCGCATGGCCATTTCACTCGGCATCCGTCGCCTTTACGGCGACTCAGATTTGGTGGTCAATCAGGTGATGAAGGAGTGGGACGTGAGAAGCCCAGCCATGACTGGATACTGCAATGCAGTGAGGAAGCTTGAAAAGAAATTCGAAGGGTTAGAACTCCATCACGTTCCCCGACTGAAAAATCAAGCAGCCGATGACTTGGCGAAGATAGGTTCCAAGAGGGAAGCCATTCCGAGTGGCGTGTTTTTGGAACATGTCTACACGCCATCGGTTCAAGAGGATCCTTTCACTGAAGAAGCCCCGCAGCCTAAAAGCGCCACAGATCCGACTGAAGTCGAGGTCCCAGCGGTGGTCGACTTGATCATGGAAGTTTTGGTCATCACTCCCGATTGGACAGTGCCCTACATCGCCTATATTTTGAGGAAGGAACTCCCCGATAATGAAGAAGAAGCTCGAGAGATCGTCCGCCGGTCCAAAGCCTTCACCGTCATGAGAGGTCAATTATACAGAGAAAGTGCGACTGGAGTCAGCCAGAAATGTATAACACCAGAGGAAGGTCGAATGATTCTCAACGACATCCACTCGGGGACCTGTGGCCATCATGCATCTTCTCGGACCATCGTGGCCAAAGCATACCGAGCTGGTTTTTATTGGCCCAGAGCGAATGAAATGGCGAAGGAGATAGTCGACAAGTGTGAGGGTTGTCAATTTTACTCCAATATGTCACACAAGCCCGCGTCAGCTTTGAAGACTATACCACTCGTCTGGCCCTTTGTTGTATGGGGTTTGGATATGGTTGGCCCGTTGAGAACAGGAAGAAGCGGTTTCACACATGTGCTGGTAGCAGTCGACAAGTTTACCAAGTGGATTGAGGCTAAACCCATCAAGAACCTCGATGCTGGTACCGCTGTCAGCTTCATCCGAGAACTGATATTCAGATATGGAGTCCCGCACAGCATCATCACTGATAATGGGTCAAACTTCGATTCTGAAGAATTCAGAGCTTTCTGCACGTCTCAAGGCACGCGAGTCGACTATGCTTCAGTCGCCCATCCGCAGACGAATGGACAGGCAGAACGAGCCAATAGTTTGATTCTCAAAGGGTTGAAACCCAGTTTGATGCATGATCTCAAGCATGCGGCTAGTGCATGGGTTGACGAACTTCCCTCGGTGCTTTGGGGTTTAAGGACCACACCCAACCGGTCGACTGGAAGAACTCCATTCTTCTTGGTCTACGGAGCTGAAGCAGTCTTGCCGAGTGATCTTCTCCACAACGCTCCCCGAGTCGAGCTCTACACCGAAGCTGAAGCTGAACAAGCGTGGCAGGACGCAGTCGACCTTTTAGAGGAAGAAAGAGAGATGGCTCTGATCAGATCGACCATTTATCAACAAGACTTGCATCGCTTCCACGCCAAAAACGTGAAGAGTCGAGCCTTCCAGGAAGGAGACTTAGTTCTCCGAGTGGACCAGCAGAAACCACACAAGCTTGCCCCTTCTTGGGAAGGTCCCTTCATCGTCACCAAGGTTCTCCACAATGGAGCATACCGTCTTTACAATGTCGAACATCAGATCGACGAGCCCCAAGCTTGGAACGCGGAGCTTCTCCGCCCCTTTTACACTTAAGTATTCACTCGGATGAGTTGTAATAAAAGTACTCCTGTAGTTTATTTATCAAAGACAAGAGCTTTATAGTTTTCCCAGCGATTGTTATTACTTTTGTCCATATAAAACGATCCCCCAGTGGGTGGCTTAGCTGCGAATCCGATTTGCCTAAGTCTGTAAAAACAAATCCTAACCGAGTGGTGTGTCAGTCTCCCACACGAAGGCTTAGCTGTGAAATCCGTTTCGCCTAAGATAAATAAAATCCTACCGAGTGGTAAGCCATCCTTCCACTCGGAGGCTTAGCTGCAGTCCAAGTACTCGCCTAAGATAAATAAAATCCTACCGAGTGGTAAGTCAGCCTTCCACTCGGAGGCTTAGCTGCAGTCCAAGCACTCGCCTAAGATAAATAAAATCCTACCGGGTGGTAAGCCAGCCTTCCACTCGGGGGCTTAGCTGCAGTCCAAGAACTCGCCTAAGTATAAGTTCAACATGCGTTCTGCAAGAAGGACGAGGTGCAGGTCGACTGCTATCCTCTCCTTCCGAGCTGCGCCACCAATTCAAAAATCCTACCGAGTGGAGAGCAGACCTCCCACTCGGAGGCTTAGCTGCAGCCCAGTGCTCGCCTAAGTGTCTGAAATCCTACCGAGTGTAGAGCAGACCTCCCACTCGGGGGCTTAGCTGCAGCCCAGCACTCGCCTAAGTGCCTGAAATCCTACCGAGTGGAGAGCAGACCTCCCACTCGGGGGCTTAGCTACAGCCCAGTGCTTGCCTAAGTGTCTGAAATCCTACCGAGTGGAGAGCAGACCTCCCACTCGGGGGCTTAGTTGCAGCCCAGCGCTCGCCTAAGTGCCTGAAATCCTACCGAGTGGAGAACAGACCTCCCACTCGGGGGCTTAGCTGCAGCCCAGTGCTCGCCTAAGTGTCTGAAA
>NC_041393.1:557570172-557593909 GCF_002162155.2 Triticum dicoccoides | reverse complement strand
CCTCCCACTCGGGGGCTTAGCTGCAGCCCAGCGCTCGCCTAAGTGTCTGAAATCCTACCGAGTGGAGAGCAGACCTCCCACTCGGGGGCTTAGCTGCAGCCCAGTGCTCGCCTAAGTGTCTGAAATCCTACCGAGTGGAGAGCAGACCTCCCACTCGGGGGCTTAGCTGCAGCCCAGCGCTCGCCTAAGTGCCTGAAATCCTACCGAGTGGAGAGCAGACCTCCCACTCGGGGGCTTAGCTGCAGCCCAGTGCTCACCTAAGTGTCTGAAATTCCTACCGAGTGGAGAGCAGACCTCCCACTCGGGGGCTTAGCTGCAGCCCAGCGCTCGCCTAAGTGCCTGAAATCCTACCGAGTGGAGAGCAGACCTCCCACTCGGGGAGCTTAGCTGCAGCCCAGTGCTCGCCTAAGCATCTAAAAATCCTACTGAGTGGAGGTCAAACCTCTCGTTCGGGGACTTAACTGCAGCCCAGTGCTCGCTTAAGTGAATTGGGGAACAAGTCGATGGCAATAAGCGCTTCGCTTTAACCTGCAAAATACGCCTCAAACCAAATGCAAACATATTCAGCGACGAACCCAAGTTCAGATAACACCTAACGGAACCGAAAGTGCTCAGGCGCTAGGCCTGTTAAGGTTTGTCGGTTACAAAACTCACTCGGCATACTGAGGCAAATTTAAAGTATCAAGCTCAGAAGTTTTTTACCCCTCCTGTGGAGGGCTGGAAGGTGCCACAAACTCGTCCAGATCAATTCCATCTGCAATCCGAGTGGCAGCGGCAATGAAGGTCTCCATGAAAGATCTGAAATCCTGCTTCTTGGTGTTGGCCACCCTGAGAGCCACCAGCTTTTCCTCTCGTGCATCCTTGTAGTGAACGCGGACCAGAGATAGAGCAACGTCCGCGCCGCACCTGGCCGAAGATTTCTTCCACTCTTGCACTCGACTTGGGACCTCGTTCAGTCGAGTCATCAGAGACTCGAGGTCGTTCTGGAGTGTCTCTCTTGGCCAGAGTGTTGTGTCAATGCGGGAAGTTGCGACGTTCAGCCTTGCGAGATAATCGATGACGGTAGCAACACGAGATTCAAGTCGGAGCACGTTCATGGCGACTTCATCTTTCACAGGGGAGTTGATGGGGTCCAGGTTTACTTCCAGTCGACCAGTCTCCTCTTCAAAGTTCTGACAAAATTCTGCAAGCACAACCACCGAGTCCAGACAAACAGTCAGAGGTTACAATTGAAATATTTGTTTGATACAAAGGATTACCTTCAAGCATGAGGAACAACTTCTTGGCGAGTCCACCCAGATAAGCCTCTAGATCATTCTTCTTTCTCTTCAACTCACTGGCCTTGTCGTTCAGGGTGGTCTTGTCGCTTTTCAGTCGAGTGACCTCCTGGTTGGCAGCATCAAGAGCAGCTTTCAGATTGGTGTTTTCTTCTTCAAGCTTAGTCACTGAAGCCAGCTTCTCATCCGCTAGCCTGGTCTTCTCTAAAGCAGTTTTTTGCATCTCAGCCAAGTCAAGCTCTTGTTTCTTCAGGGCGTCCCTCACTTTGCCTACAAAGTTACAGTGAGATTAGATTCGGAAACAAGTGAGAGGCAAAGGCAGTCGTCAAAGGCCTCACCAAGCATACCTTTAGCTTCCTCCTTTGCCTTCGTCAAGTTCTCTTGGGCCAGTTTCAGATCGAGCTCGAGCTGAATGTGTTTGTTCTCCAACTCAGTATAACGAGCCGCAAGGTCACAGGATTTCTACGAAGAACCAATCGACAGACGTCAAAGACAATTCACTTCCGAGTGAGTAAGGAAAAATCATAGCGTTTCTAAGACTACGGCCGAATGCAAACATTCGACCATAGTCTCGGGGACTACACCCAGTGGGTGCACTCGGCGTGCCCCCACTAGTTTCATCAAGAGTCGACCAGTCGACCAACAAAAAAAAAGAAAAAAGAGGCAATGTTCTTTAGACTATAGTCGACTGCCAGCAGTCGACAACAGTCTCGGGGACTACACCCAGTGGGTGCACTCAGCGTGCCCCCACCGGTCTATGAATCTATTCGACCTTGTCGAGTAAAGAAAAACTCAAAAGCATAAAGACTATGGTCGACTGCCAGCAGTCCACCATAGCCTTGGGGACTACACCCAGTGGGTGCACTCGGCGTGCCCCCACTAACCCGGAATTTCAATCGACACACACCCAGTGGGTGTAGGACAGACTCTAAGAATTTCAGAAAGAAGAACAGGCAGTGACCGACTGACCTGAACATTACTTTGGAGTGCCGAACTGGCGTCATAGGCTGCCTGGCTGGCTTCTCGAATTGCCTTCACTTGCTTCATCATGACCCCCGCTTGGCGTATCGCTTCTCTAGCAGCACTGGCTTGGCCTTATGGAATGGGTTAGGTGGAGAAAAGCGAGGGTTGAACAGCACTCGACGACGAAGGGCGAGCACTCGTCAATGGCACCGCGAAGGTTACGGTGGGTCGAGTGACATTGTCCCCCTCCACGACCAACGTTTCGGGTGCTGGCACATCTCGAGTCGCCTTGCCAGCAGGCGTTTTCTTGCTCCTCCTTTGCCTCGGTGGTTTTTCGTCGTCGTCGTCAGGAAGGTCAATAACAATGTTAGATGAAGCTGCAGAAAGAATCAAAATTAGAGACAATAAGTCGGTAAACGGCATCACAAGAATCATACCAGGTTACGAGGTAGCAGCATCCTCCATCTCGTGGTCTTCAGCCTTGGCCGAAGTATCAGAAGTAGCAGCGCTGCAGTCCCAAAAGTCAGTCGATTGGCCCATGAGTCGACCAAGAACAAGTTCATGAAACAGGGAAAGCTCAAAACTACCATTACCCTGAGATAGTGGGGATCACCATCTTCATCTTTGGCAATACCTTTGCGGGCTTCGACGATACCACTCGAGATTGCTTCGGAGCCTTCTCAGTCGGCGCCAGAGAAGTGGTCCGAGGGCGCTTGGTCGACTGGGAAGCGGTTGCGACCCCCTTACCCCGCTCAGTCACTGGATCATGGGCAAGCTTTGAGCGTCTTTCCGAGCGGGGAGGTGCAACTTCCTCCTCCTCCTCCTCTTCTTCCTCCTCACCAGAGTCGTCACCCTCCTCGTCATCGTCAGCATCCGAATCCCACTCCTCTGGGCTTTCGCCCCCGCTTCCTTCCCCCTCCTCAGTCGGCGTCTGCGCTCCATTGGGCATCGAGTACAATTCAGTAGTGGCCTGTCAGACAAGCAACAAAGAAAAACAAAGATCAATCGACCAATTCGCGGCAAAGTAGAATCGATAAAACAAAATTACACTCGGAGATAAGCGGCCATACCTTGTCCGGCGTATAGGTACAGTCGAGTGGCGGGATCCTCCTCGCCCCTCGAGGGTTGTCCTTGTTCCCTGTGATGGCGGCCACCCACCTCTCCAGCGTGGCGTCGTCTACTGCCTCTGGATGGACCCGAGTGGTGTCTTTAGTACCGCAGTACAGCCACATCGGGTGGCCTCGGTACTGGAGCGGTTGGATACGCCGCCTAAGGAAGACTTCCAGAAGATCCATGCCCGTCACTCCGTCCCGAACGAGTTGGACCACGCGCTCCACCAACATTTTTACCTCGGCTTTCTCCTCAGGAAGCACCTTCAGAGAAGACGGTTTGTCCACTCGGTCCATGGAGAACGGAGGGAGCCCAGTCGACTGCCCCGGCGTCGACTCGTCTTGGCAGTAGAACCAAGTCGACTGCCACCCTCTGACCGACTCGGGAAGGGTCATGGCCGGGAAAGTTCTCTTATTCCTCAACTGAATCCCAAGACCCCCGCACATCTGTATAACCTTGGTCCTCTCATCACCCGAACTCGCCTTTTTTACTATCTGCGACCGACAGGTGAATATGTGCTTGAAGAGACCCCAGTGCGGTCGACAACCCAGGAAGTTCTCGCACATGGACACAAAGGCGGGAAGATAGGCGATGGAATTGGGATTGAAATGGTGGAGTTGTGCCCCAAAGAAATTCAGAAACCCACGGAAGAACACACTCGGCGACAGAGAAAAACCACGATCTACGTGAGTGGCTAACAAAACGCACTCACCCTCCTGCGGCTGCGGTTGACACTCGGACCCCGGGAGCCTCGCTGACCCATGGGGGATCAGCCCTCATCGGCCAGGTCGTTGAGGTCCTTCCCAGTGATGGTCGAGCGGATCCAATCCCCTTGGACCCAACCCTTCGGCAGGCGGGACCTCGATGAAGATCCGCCCCAACTGGACGGTCTCCCCTTCGCTTGCCCCGTCGCCGTCGCCTTCTTCGCGCGCTCTAGAGCCGCCGTCTTCTCCTTCACCACTATCACCGGCAAAGCGCTCGAGAGGTGGATAAGGCGGAGGTAGGAGCAGGCGCTGTGGGTGGAGGCAGAGAGGGAAGAGAGGAGAATGGGGAGGCACTGTTCAAAAACTCACCCCCGACGCTTTATATAAGGGCGCTTCCGAGTGGCTGACGAGTGGGTCCGAGCAGATCTGTCACATCCCGAAACAGTCGCACATGTACGATACATGGCGAAAAAGGCGGCGCGGAAATCAAGGCGTCCATGCCTTATCCCGTCCGATTGCCGCGGATTGCCCCGCTTCGCGCGCTTCCCAAATTTCAGATCCCGCAAAATCCGCTAACAGCAGATCAATCTGTCAGACGATATCCTTCCCGCGATCCGTCGCTCGGAAGTTCACCAAAGTTCAAAAGTTCACTCGATAAAGGTAAGAATGGATCAAGGCGACTGAAGTAAAAGTCGACGCCAACGCCAAAAGAAGAATCGCCGATCCAAGATACGACATAATCAAAGTTCAGTAAACAAGTTGGAGAAAATCGTCAACTCCTTCCTCACTCGAACCTCGATCCAGTCGGGGGCTAATGATGAGGTTATGTACCTAGGGTAGGGTCATGGACCTATCTAGGATACCATGCCCAAGGACATCATCATACGAAGCTACCTTCCAGTCGACCAAGAGAAGTTCCACTCGACCAAGGGAGACTCCACTCGACTGGCTAGAAGACACTCGACCATGAAGATGCACTCGACCATCAGAAGTTCAGGATCTACTCTGCATCTAAACGGTCAGTAATTGAATAGTCTTAATGGTCATGATGACACTTTATATAGGGCGTTACCAGTAACGCCCAGCCTTAATGTACTTTAACCCTCCTCTACGTGGGCTGGCTGGGGTCCTGGCGTCCTCTATATAAGCCACCCCCCTCCACTGGTAGAAGGGTTCGCACCCCTGTAACTCATATACACAGAGATCAGTCGACCACCTCCGGGCTCCGAGACGTAGGGCTGTTACTTCCTCAGAGAAGGGCCTGAACTCGCTAAACACTTGTGTGTACAACTACTCCATAGCTAGGACCTTGCCTTCTCATACTTACCCCCCTATTCTACTGTCAGACATAGAACCACGACAGTGTGTATTGCTGAGCCGCTCCAGACGAAAGCCACGCAAAGGATTTTCATCATCAGGGGAAGTATCTTTGCAGTAAAACCATGTTGCATTCCACTCCTTGGGGTGACTGTGTAGTCTGGCATGGGGATAAGTGATTTCTTTCCTTTTCTGAATTGCCACACCGCCCAATTCGGTATTGGGACCATCAGTGAATTCTGTGCGGCGGTTTAAGTGGAAGCAGTCTCTGAACAATTCAACTGTGGGTTTCTCTTGAAGGTATACCTCACAGAGCACTTGGAAGTGACATAAGTTGGTAACAGAATTGGGGCCAGTATCTTGCGGGCGGAGTTGAAAATTGGCTAACACATCCCGGTAAAATTTAGAGACGGGCGGTTTGAAGCCCCGGGCTAAGTGATCCGCAAAGAGCACAACCTCTCCCTCTTAAGGTGTGGGAGGACATTCATCACCAGGAACCCTCCAGTGGATAGTCTCTTTGCTGTCTAAAGCGCCGATCGAGACTAAGTCATCCAAGTGAGTTTCTGTGACACGAGAAGGAACCCAGTTGCACTCATATACTTGTTTGGCCATGGTGAGATCTACAAGAAATAGGTGATTCCGGTTCAAGAACATGTTGGATAAAAGAAGGCGCTAGTATGAACAATGCTAAACCGGAGGCAGTATATTTAAACCGGATTTTTATGAAGTGGCATCATATGGCTAAAGAGTTCTGGCGGTTCAACAAGGGGACTAATGGTATATACCGGTTTATTAACTTTTTCTATATTAAGTTAAACCGCCTGATCTAAACATTGAAAGCAATTGAGGTTGCGGATGGCTAAGTATGCAGAAACAGGTTTCACAAGGTCTTATTGCAGCAATGGATCTGAAGCAAGTTCAGAAAAACAGAAAATATTCAAAAGGTTAAAGCAGAACAGAAGTAAATCAATGGGTAGGAATGTGGATGAGATCTATAGACTTGAGCGTAAAACTACAGGCGGATGCTAAAAAGCTACTGCTGGTCAGAGCAGGGTTTCACAGATATGTCCAGGAGTCTAGGTACGAGTATGAACAAGTGATGAACACGGCAAGAACATGAAACCCTAGAATAGATCTATGTTAAGAAGAACAGAAGGCTTACCAGAGTCGAGGAGGACGCGGAAGGCTACCGCGGTGCTCTGGTGCATTCAGGTTGATGCAGCGGCCCAAGACGGTGCAGAGGTCAACGGCGGCGGTGGAGCTCCGAGGCTGGCGACGCGAGGAAGGCGAAGAGAAAGAGACGAAGGGGAGAAAAGGAAATGACCCTTCGGTCCTATTTATAAGGCAGGGGACGTGTGTCAGGCGCGCGAATCCAGGAGCCACAAGATTCGGAAGTGGAGCTGCTGCCTTGGGTATCGCAGATCTATTAATAAAAGAAGGCGTCATAAATGTTAACTTCATGATGACGTCATGCCGGTTTACAGTAACCAGAGATGATGACGACATGGCGGTTTACCAATTACCAGAAGATGTTGAAGACAAAGATTTTTGTGAAGTATTGACATGAACCAGTTCAAATCAATCTGGGGCCTAATGTTGGGGATATTACCACTGGGCATGAACCGGCCTACCTGGGCCGGGTTAGCTTCATTAGTAGTTTAAAGGTGATTAAGCAGATGAAGGCCCAAGGCCTGTAGTCGGTTTAGAACCTGTAGCCGTAAACCGGCTTGATATGTAAACTTGCATTGTAAGTTAGGAATAGAGAGAGACCAACCGGGATACGAGTATGAACCGGTGTAGGACTCTATGGACCGACGGGCGTCACCCGTGTATATAAGGGGACGACCCGGCGGCGGTTCAAGGACAGACAACAACAACTCGAGCCTAGGCGAAGCTTGTTTGCTCCCTAGCCATCGAAACCACATCAATTCCATCACAACTAGACGTAGGCTTTTACCTTCATCGAAGGGGCCGAACTAGTATAAACCCTTGTGTCTTTGTGTCCGCTTTAACCCCTTCAAGTTAACCCGTAGCGATGGCTCCACGACTAAGTCCTTTCACAAGGACATCTGCCGTGACAAATCCACGACACAAAGGCAATACCCTCTTTCCTAGGGTTCCTGTTGAGGATTTGCTTTTTAAGCACATCACAAAGAATCTGATGCCCTTTGAGGCTTTTGTACATGTCTGTCGTGTACAATTCCTTCAGCCCTGCATCATTAGTAGTACTAGCAATGTCCTCAGATGAGGAATTAGTGATAGCAAAGACAGGTGAAGAATTTGTAACATTTGAAGCACTTGAACATTCATGTGAAGAATTAATAGATTCACGTTCAATGCACTTCATACATGGAGGAACAAATTCTTCCTGAGTAGCGCTGATTTGTTGAGCAAGTAATGAATCGAGCTCCTTTTGAAGATCTTCATAACTCACTCTTAGCTTCTCAAGATCTTGCTTTCTTTGAAGAAATTCATAAGAAAGCTTCTCATGATCAGATAAGAGAGTGTTATGATGACTTTGAAGGTTGTCAAACTTACACTAAAGTCTCTGAAGATTTTCAGTTAAGTCTTTAGTGCGGTCCATTTCTTCACCCAACATATCATCACTTTTGTCTAGCATGTTTTGTAGCTTTTCAATAGCCTTTTGTTGTTTCACAGCAATTTAGCAAGCTTAGAGTAGCTGGGCTTAAGATTTTCATCAGATTCATCCTCACTTGATTCAGAGGAGGGGTATTTAGTTACCTTGGCACCCTTTGCCATGAAGCAATAGGTGGGAGCATAGTCATCATTGCCTTCATTAGCATTGTTGGTGTTGTCATTTTCTTCAGAGTTGAAGATAGACTTGCTGACAAACGCGGTAGCAAGAGCTAGACTTGCCACACCAGACTCAGACTCCTCGGATGTCTCTTCTTCCTCATGATCCTCAGATTCAGCCTCAGAATCCAT
Source organism: Triticum dicoccoides (assembly GCF_002162155.2). Lineage (NCBI taxonomy): Eukaryota > Viridiplantae > Streptophyta > Magnoliopsida > Poales > Poaceae > Triticum > Triticum dicoccoides. The sequence continues at coordinate 557,585,592 of NC_041393.1, read as the reverse complement.
TTCCTTGCCAATGAATGCCCGAGCCTTCTTGGAGCTGCTCTTCTTGTGAGATGAAGACTTCGAGGATTTTGCTGATGAAGACTTTGAAGATTTCTTCTTCTTCTTGGCATCATCAGAACTGTAATCCTTATATTTCTTCTTCTTTAATTCCTTGTCCCACTGAGAACAATCTTGAATGTAGTGACCAGGTTTCTTGCATTTGTGGCACAGCCTTTTCTTGTAGTCACTAGATGAGGAATCGTTGCTCCTTGAGGATTTTCCAAAGCGACCACGTCTTGAGAACTTCTGAAATTTCTTCACGAGCAGTGCTAGTTCCTGGCTCAGTTCTTCAGGATCACCAAGGCTGCTGGTAGAGTCCTCTTCCTCAGACTCAGAGACTGCCTTGGCCTTCAGAGAACCTGGTTTGCCATAGCTCGAACAATAGAGATCTCTCTTCTCAGCAAGCTGGAACTCATGAGTGTTTAGCCTCTCGGGGATATCAGCGGGATCAAGTGACTTGTAATCTGCATGCTCTTGAATCATCAGTGCCAGAGTGTCAAATGAAGAATCCAGTGATCTCGGCAATTTCTTCACCACCTCATGGTCGGTGATATCAGTGGCGCCAAGCACTTGAAGCTCATTTGAGATATCAGTGAGACGATCGAAGGTTTGCTGAACATTTTCATTGTCGAGTCTTTTGAAGCGGTTGAAGAGATTGCGAAGAACGTCGACATGAGAGTCACGTTGATTTGAGACTCCTTCGTTTACTTTGGAGAGCCTATCCCAGATAAGCTTAGCAGTTTCCAAAGCACTCACTCTACCATATTGCCCTTTACTCAGATGGACACATATGATATTCTTCGCTTGAGAGTCGAGTTGCTTGAATCTCTTCACATCAGCAGCATTCAGGGAAGGTGTGACTGAGGGAACACCATTTTCCACAACATACCAGAGATCGTTATCAATTGCCTCAAGATGCATTCGCATCTTATTCTTATAGTAGGGGTAGTCTGTGCCATCGAAGGTAGGACACCCAGCAGAGACCTTGATCATACCTGCGGTCGACATAACTAGAACTCCAAGTGGTTAAACCAAAATACACAGAACAAGGGAGTACCTTGCTCTGATACCAATTGAAAGTGTGTTATATCGACTAGAGGGGGGTGAATAGGCGATTTTTATGAAATCTTCACTAAGGAATTTGCTGGTGAGGAAATTCCTAAATGAAGAACTACTTGCAGCGGAATAAGTACTCAAAAGTAAACATAGCAGAACACACGCATAGTCATCATGATGAAATGAAGGTAAGCACAGAGTACAGAAAGTGTAACACAGGAATCACAAGATGAAGACAGACAGACTGAAGAAATTGAACTGAGAAAATTGAGAAAGTCTTCAGTCAAAAGTCTTCAAACAGATATGAACAAGCACACAACAACAGAGATGAGGAAATGAAAGAGTTGAGGAAGCAGAACCAGTAAGCTCGATGAAGACAATGATTTGGTAGACCAGTTCCAACTAATGTCTCAGTTGTACATCTGGTTGGAGCGGCTGAGTATTTAAACTCGAGGACACCCAGTCCCCACTGTATTCTCCTTGAGCTAAGTCACACAGACCTCGCCCAATCACTCGTGGTAAGTCTTCAGGTGACTTCTGAACCTTCACAAACTCGGTCACTCGGCGATCCACAGTTCCTCTTGGATGCTCTAGACCTTGACGCCTAACCGTCTGGAAGAAGCACAGTCTTCAAAGGAAACAAGCGTCGGATCCACGCAGGATCAATCTCTTCAGTGATGCTCAATCACTTTGTGGTTTTGTAGGTTTGGGTTTGGGATTTCCTCACTTGATGATTTTTTCTCAAAGTCCTCGGAGGATGGGTTGCTCTCAAATGAAAAGTGTCAGTTTCTCTCGGAGCAGCCAACCAACTAGTGGTTGTGGGGGCGGCTATTTATAGCCTAGGGAGCAGCCCGACATGATAAGACATAAATGCCCTTGGCTGATATGACCGTTAGGTGGGTAGATATTTTGGGACAGCTGGCGCGTAGCACAGCAACGGCCGGAATATTTGACTCTCAAATACCTCAGGGCTATCATGTTCCTCACTTGGTAGGCAATCCGCACTGGCGAATTTCTAACTCTTCAGTCAGAACATATTCCTCAGAGACCAGAATAACTTTGTCTCTGTCACTGAAGAATATGATTGAACTGTGCGAGATTTTCAATGGCTTCACTCGAAAGGATTGGTAGGTGTAGGATTTTGAGTTGAACATCACATGGAAATTTGTCCTTAGTATTTCCTCGACCCACTTTAACAGTACGGTGTTTCCTATGACTCAAGAAAGAGAAAATCAAACAGTAAAAACAAGAGTCTTCACGCTTCATGTTCCTCGAATGATTACCAAGTCTTCAAGGTCACACCAATTTCTTTATTTTCAAAGTCTTCGAAAGTCTTCAGAAATCCAAAGTCTTTAGTCGAAGAACTTCATTTTTAGGGGTCGACTTTCTCTATAAATATCAAACTCCTCATAGACTTATAGACCTGTGTACACTCACAAATGCATCAGTCTCTTAACCTATAAGTCTTCAATACACCAAAATCAATAAGGGGCACTAGATGCACTTACATAGGGTTACAAAGAGTCGGTTACAGAGGAGGGAATCTACACATCTGAATCGCCAAGCTTGCCTTCCACGCAAAGGAGAGTCCCACCCGGACACGGGCCGCAGTCTTCTATCTTGTATCTTCATAGCCCAACAGTTCGACTGTCCGAGGACCCCTTAATCCAGGACTCCCTCACTCGGTTCACAAATAAACAATAAAAAAACTCTCCTAGGCAATTCGACGAACACTTGCGGTGCGGTGGTGGTGCACCGGCCGGCCGGTGTCTTTCTGACCAAACAGGCTGACAACGAATAGAGGGAATGACCTGCAGCGATGTGCACTCAAGGTGAGATGCGGCGGCCGACAGAAAAATAAGAAGCAACGACGAAATCTGAAGAATCAACAATGGCGACGACGACGACGTTTCACCTTAATTCCGGCGTCGGCGACGGGGGCCGAATGGGCTCGACGTTGGGCAGCAGGGCGGCCGGGGAAGGGGAGGCAACGAGGTAGCGGCGGGGCCGACGGATGGTTGCCGGGAGTCGCGCCGACGAATTTGCAGAGACCCGGGGAGAGGGCGACGCTAGGGAGATGTGCGGCTTTTACTCAGCCGCCGCGCGTTTGAGTATATTTAAGAAGAAAGTTGGGGATGGAGTAAATTTTTTACTCCCTTACGGTGGATAGGGGATCGGCTAGGTTCCCGTTGGAGGAGTAAAACAGAAATTTTTGCTCCTCTAACCAGTTATAAGGGATCGGTCAGAAATGCTGTGGCCTAGCAAGCAAAGCTACTTGCACCAACTCGTTTTGTCAGTACGGCCGTTTCCAGACTTCCAGCACTTCTGCTCCAGGTCCAGAGAGAAGCGCCAGTCACTACAATGAGAGAGGCGGCAGTCACCAGTTGCCGAAGATCTTGGATCTTCTCAAGGCCATGTTGGGTCGGTTGTGATCGAGTTGCCGCCAGACCGCAGGGGGTTCACAAATCACACGGTGCCTATTACCAGGCGCAATCACCAATCAGTGCACTCCCCAAGTTCGTCCCTGCCCCGAAGGGCAGTGCGGAGAGGGGCCGGACACCCGAAGAAAAACGACGAAGCAACAGCCAGTGCGCACGGCTCCCGTCAGACTAATCAGCCGGCCCCAGGCTATATATATGACAGGATAGGAGCTGTGTGATGGACCGTTTAATTTGTGTTCCCTCCACTCACCGGGACCCCAGCCGCCCCACTACCTGACGGCCACTTGTGCGGTGGTGCACGCCATGGCCGCCTCCGCTGCCGCTTCTTCTCGCCGTGGCTTCCTTCGCCTGGTCGTCGCGGCCGCCGTCCTCGCGGCATTCGGGCTCGGTGCTGCCCGTGCTGCGGGGAGCTCGGTTGATCGCGCGCCGCTGAGCGTGGCGTCCCTGTTCCCCGGCCCGGCTTGCCCCACGACAGCAGGTTAATTCCTGGTCGAGCTCAAGATCGTCGCCCGTCAAGCTGGTCACTTTTCTCTCAGTCATTGACTGCTGCATCTAGCTAATTGAATCCGGCCATGCTTGAATTGCTTGTGTTGTTTCAATCTCTTGTTCTTACTAATTTCCTTTTTTACACCAACTAATAAATGCATATTGCAACGTACGTTGATACGTTGATGTTAGATGGAATATATTGCTTCTGTATTACTATATGATAAGCACAAACATGGACATTTAATATGATATTAATTGTGCGCTAAACATGTTAAACAATCACCGTGGAAACAATATGTGGGTTTTTTAACACTGAAAGCTGTTGGACTGACGTTGAGATTAATTGGATTTGTCTTTTGGGGTCTTTTTTTCGGAAAAACTTTCGATCTATTCATTATGGTCCGTAAACCACCAAACGATGACTAGTACAAGAAACACCAGAAGTAAGAATTACATCCAAGTCCCTTGACCAGCTAGCAACGACTACAAGCATAAATATAAATGATTTAGTTTCTCTAGTATTGGATCAAGGGAGAGTGAAGTGTGATTTATTCCTACCAGAAATAGTCCGAACTTATAAGAACTGTTGAATAAAAACTTTTCAGTATTCTTTGAGAAAATCAATTCCACTGTGCCACAGAATATGGATCCACCGTCAACCGTTTGCTCTGGGGTTCGTGCTATGTCCTATAGGTTTGATTGATACTCCCTCTATCCCAGAATATAAGAACGTTTTTGACACTATGCTAGTGTTAAAAATGTTCTTATATTTTGGGACGGAGGGAGTAGAAAATAAACTCTTCTTCCTTATGAAAAAAAAAGTGTGCTCGTTTTTATGGGAAAACACAAGTGAGCTCTTTTTTCTTATACATGACGAAACCCTATAATATACTTTTTTTAGAAAAATGCAATGAAACGTTATTTAACACAATGAAATAATATAAGTTTTGCCCAATATTAAGTATGAACTTGAGAGTAGCGATGGACGCTAGATCCATGCACGGAATATTGCATGCATAATCGGGTCTCATAATGTAAGACGTATTTTGACTCTACATAAGGCTGTTTGCTGCAGCTGAAGTGAACAAAAATACTTGAGTTGTCTTTTACTGTTCTTTGACTGGTCTACCGTGACCAACTACAGACCAAGTACACCAGCTAGAGTGACACTCTGACCAAAACCCACCACCTGTACAGATTTTTTGCAATTCCTGACAAGGATGGTTCGATTTCATTGACTACACCTGTAATTCGAATTTATTTTTACTAGAAAGAGTTTAATTTCCATCCTGAATATTATCTAGCCCAAGTAAAATCTGAATTTTCTGATCCAAGCCGAACATGCCCCTGAAATTGCAGAGCACGAACCCAGCGCTGCGGCGTCAGCGAGGATGAAGATCGTCCACCAGCACGGCCCATGCTCCCCTCTGGCTGATGCGCACGGGAAGCTGCCGGCTCACGACGAGATCCTCGCCGCCGACCAGAACCGCGTCGATTCGATCCAGCGCCGGGTGTCCGCGACCACCGGCCGGGGCAAACTGACGAAGCGCGCTGCGCCTGTCCAGCCCGGGACAAAGAAGAGCCCCGGGCACTCGGCGTCCTCCTCCACCCCGTCGCTCCCGGCGACGCCAGGCCGCGCGCTGAGCACGGGCAACTACGTGGTGACCGTCGGGCTCGGCACGCCGGCGTCCAAGTACACGGTGGTGTTCGACACCGGCAGCGACACGACGTGGGTGCAGTGCCGCCCCTGCGTGGTCAAGTGCTACAAGCAGAAGGAGCCGCTCTTCGACCCGGCCAAGTCGTCCACCTACGCCAATGTGTCCTGCTCCGACCCCGCCTGCGACGACCTCGACAGCAACGGCTGCACCGGCGGCCACTGCCTCTACGCCGTCCAGTACGGCGACGGCTCCTACACCGTTGGCTTCTTCGCCCAGGACACCCTCACCATCGCCCACGACGCCATCAAGGTTACTCCCCTCTAGCCTACACGTTTGCCAATGGCCAATGCGTACGTCACGTGACACGGATCGAACAATATTGACATGGCGTCGTACGTGGACGCGCTGCAGGGGTTCCGGTTCGGGTGCGGGGAGAAGAACAGCGGGCTGTTCGGGAAGACGGCGGGGCTGATGGGGCTCGGCCGCGGGAAGACGTCGCTCACGGTGCAGGCGTACGACAAGTACGGCGGCGCGTTCGCCTACTGCCTCCCGGCGTCGTCGACGGGGACAGGGTACCTGGACTTCGGCCCGGGGTCGGCGGGCAACAACGCGAGGCTGACGCCGATGCTGACCGACAAGGGGCAGACGTTCTACTACGTGGGCTTGACGGGCATCCGCGTGGGCGGGCAGCAGGTGCCCGTCGCGGAGTCGGTGTTCTCCACGGCCGGGACGCTGGTGGACTCCGGCACGGTGATCACGCGGCTCCCGGCGACCGCCTACCTCGCGCTGTCCAAGGCGTTCGCCAAGGCCATGTCGGCGAGCGGGTACAAGACGGCGCCGGCGTACTCGATCCTGGACACCTGCTACGACTTCACGGGGCTGAGCGATGTGTCGCTGCCGACGGTGTCGCTGGTGTTCCAGGGCGGCACGTGCCTCGACGTGGACGTGTCCGGGATCGTGTACGCCATCAGCCAGGCGCAGGTGTGCCTGGCGTTCGCGTCCAACGGCGACGACGAGAGCGTCGCCATCATCGGGAACACGCAGCAGAAGACCTACGGCGTGCTCTACGACCTTGGCAAGAAGACCGTCGGCTTCGCCCCCGGATCCTGCTGATGACAGGCTCCTGATGATTATGAATAAGTAAGCTGCGTCCACCAAATGGTTAGTAGCTATACATAAATAGTTACATTATATACAGATATGTGAGAAATGCGTATACACCAACTGTAAGCGATGGAATTTGGTACGCTTCGATACAAGTGAAAAACAGAGAAGTGGTCACACGTCGATGCTGTGTTCGTGATGCACAAGCAGATACACAAAGGGGATTTGGTTGTCTGGGCAGAGTCGAATTCGTGGCCCGCGCGCTTGTTAAAGCAGCCCTCCGCCTGGTTGAATCGGCAGTCTCCTCATAGCCAGACTCCATCAGGCGCAATGTGACATGAGGCTGCACGCGTTGGGAAGCGCGGGAGACGAGACGGTTCGGCGTTAACTCCCTATTCCACTCCCCTTATCATTCAAACCCATGTTCTCCCACCATTCCTTCGTTGTCATCGATGGCATATGCACCTCCACTATTATGCCTCCAAATCCTTGCCCCCTACACTAGTGCTCACCTCCGGTGGCTCGCCAACATTCAGTCGAGGAGCTTCATACCCGAGGACTTGGAAAGGACATTGAAGGCTACAACCCCCTTCTACACTCAGTCCTTGCCCCTTCTACACTCAGTCGCGCTCAACATGTATTGAGCCTCCATCTAAGGCGGGTACCTCGAGTATGACCTGTGGGACTTCTATGGTCCAGGGACTTCTACGGTCTGGCGGGCACTTTCGTTGCCTCGATCCCGCGAAATCCATAATGGCAGCGGTGGGAAGGATTTCGACGGCCCCCGCTACGACCGCAATGTAAGTGGTGGCGCCTTCTTCTTCGGCTACGGTATCACCAATTCCACCTTTGACAACTGAGGGAGTCCTGGATTAAGTGGTCCTCGGACAGCCGGACTATATACATATGCCGGACTATTGGGCTATGAAGATACAAGATAGAAGACCTCGTCCCGTGTCCGGATGTGACTCTCCTTTGCGTGGAAGGCAAACTTGACGATTCGGATATGAGGATTCCTTTCTCTATAACCGACTCTGTGTAACCCTAGCCCCCTCCGGTGTCTATATAAACCGGAGGATTTAGTCCGTAGGACAAGAACAATCAGAATCATAGGCTAGCTTCTAGGGTTTAGCCTCTACGATCTCGTGGTAGATCAACTCTTGTAATACTCATATCATCAAGATCAATCAAGCAGGAAGTAGGGTATTACCTCCATCGAGAGGTCCCGAACCTGGGTAAACATTGTGTCCCCCGCCTCCTGTTATCATTAGCCTTAGACACAGTTCGGGACCCCCTACCCGAGATCCGCCGGTTTTGACACCGACATTGGTGCTTTCATTGAGAGTTCCACTGCATCGTCATCATAAGGCTGGATGGCTCCTTCAACCATCTACAACAGCGCAGTCCAGGGTGAGGTTTTTCTCCCCGGATAGATCTTCGTATTCGGCGGCTTCGCACTGCGGGCCAACTCGCTTGGCCATCGGGAGCAGATCGATAGCTACGCCCCTGGCCATCAGGTTAGGTTTGGAAGCATGAACTACACTGCCGACATCCATGGAGACTTGATATTCGACGGATTCGAGTCCATGATAGATGCACCCTGCCGCCACAATGAACATGACCTAAATCTGTCATCGGACTGTGTGCAGGAGATTGCGCTTATAACCGCACTAGCCCTAGATCAAGAGCAGCGCGCCATCTGAGGATGGGAGGCTTAACCTCACCACGGAAGCCGCGGACTTAGCGGCGCTAGAGCCGAACACAGATCCGACCTCCAACGAGGCATGTGTCATTGGAACCTTGGACTCATCTCCGGCCATAGGCTCCGAACCGCGTGTATCCGCACCCATCGAATCTGACCAGGCGTCGATTTTAGAGTTTAGCTCCGCGGACATCTTCCAACACTTACCCTTCGGCTATGTGTTAAACTCATTAAAGTCCCTCTCCTTGTCAGGAGATTCTTGGCCGAATTATGTCCGTCTTGAGTGGGAAGCGGACGACGAAGAGCTTCGTTGCCCACCCACCACCCACTTGATAGCCACTATCGATGATTTGACCGACATGCTTGATTTCGACTCCGAGGACATCGATGGTATGGACGACGATGCCAGAGAAGAACAGGAACCATCGCCCACAGGGCGCTGGACAGCCACCTCCTCATACGATATATATACATGGTGGATACACCCAAGGAAGACAATGGCAATGACAAAAAGGATCTAGTTGAGGATAAACTTCCTGAGAAACAGTCTAAGTGCCAACGTCAGCGGCGCCGCTCCAAATCACGCCATGGTAAAAACAGCGATACCGGCACAAGAGAGAATAGCACTCCGAACGATGCCGAAGACAACGAAGACCCCACCAAGCCAAGTTTCGAACAGGCTGAATGGGAAGACGGGTGAGCCAGCCCTGATGAACAGGCCGTGAACGATGACTAGGAGGACATCAATTACATGCCTCTCTCCGAGGACGAGGTGAGCCTTGGCGATGAAGAATTTATCGTGCCGGAGGATCCCGTCGAGCAGGAGCGTTTTAAGCGCTGGCTAACAGCCACTGCAAAGAGCCTGAAATAGAAGCAGCAGCAGATCCAAGCTGATCAAGATCTGCTCACTGATAGATGGACCAAGGTCCTGGCAGTCGAGGGATATGGACTCGAGAGCCCAACCAAAAGTTACCCAAAGCGTAAATTCCTACCTCAGTTCAATGACGAGGCGCGGGAGCCCATACTACCAGCGCATAATGTGACTGACCGACCTCTACGTGGCCGAGATAAAATGGCAACTAGGCCCGAACACCAGCCGGCACCACGTCGCCGAACAAATAGAAACACAACAGCTCGGGGATACACACATGACATGCAATACGACTTGGAAAACAGAGGAGGACAAACTAGATCGATCTATGGATCCGCGGGGGTGCGCCCCAATGCGCAATGACGGCCACCTAGCCGGCTATGACAAATACAAAGCTGTCCGGGCCGAATACCGCAGACCAGCTTCATTCGAGCTGCATCGCGACGTAGCCCGACATAGAGGCGCCGCACACACCCTATGCTTCACCGATGAAGTAATGGAACATGAATTCCTAGAAGGGTTCAAACCCGTAAACATTGAATCATATGATGGGACAACAGACCCCGCAGTATGGATCGAGGACTTCCTTCTCCATATTCATATGGCCCGCGGCGATGATCTCCACGCCATCAAGTATCTCCCGCTAAAACTCAAAGGACCAGTTCGGCATTGGTTGAACAGTCTGCCCGAAAACTCTATTGGTAGTTGGGAGAACCTGGAAGACGCATTCCTTGACAACTTCCAAGGTACTTATGTACGACCTCCAGATGCCGATGACTTAAGTCATATAATCCAACAACCCGGAGAGTCAGCCAGGAAATTCTGGACTCGGTTCTTAACTAAAAAGAACCAGATTGTCGTTTGTCCGGATGTCGAAGCCCTAGCGGCCTTCAAGCATAACATCTGTGACGAGTGGCTGGCCCGACACCTTAGCCAAGAGAAGTCGAAATCCATGGCAGCCCTTACGACGCTTATGACCCGCTTTTGTGCGGGCAAAGATAGCTGGCTTGCTCGTAGCAGCAGCACCTCAAGAAAACCTGGCACTTCCAAAGACAGAGATAGCAACGGCAAGCCCCGACATATTAGACACAAACATTGAAATAATGGTGATAACGCCAAAGACACGACCGTCAATGCCGGATTCAGTGGCTCCAAGTCCAGTCAGCGGAAGAAGCTATTTAAAAGAAACAATTTAGGCCCGTCTAGTTTGGACCGCATACTTGACCATCCATGTCAAATCCACGGAACCCCTGATAAACCAGCCAATCACACCAACAGGGAATGCTAGGTCTTCAAACAGGCCGGCAAGTCAAACGTCGAAAGCAAAGAGAAGGGGTTGCAAAGTGATGACGATGACGAGGAGCCCCAGCCACCGAAGACAGGAGGACAAAAGAAGTTTCCTCCACAAGTTAAAACGGTGAATATGATATACGCCACCCATATCCCCAAGAGGGAGCGGAGACGCGCACTCAGGGACGCATACGCAATGGAGCCAGTCACCCCAAAGTACAACCCACGGTCATCCTGTCCGATCACCTTTGATCGCAGGGTCCATCCGACCAGTATCCGTCACGGCGGTAGCCGCACTAGTGCTCGACCCAATCATTGATGGATTCCACCTCACACGAGTCCTTATGGACGTTGGAACCAGCCTGAACCTACTCTATCAGGATATAGTTTGAAAGATGGGTATCGATCCTTCAAGGATCAGGCCCACAAAAACCACCTTCAAAGGTGTCATACCAGATGTAGAGGCCTGTTGTACGGGCTCAATCACACTGGCACTACTAGGGAAAACCTTATACACAGAACTTTAGCAGTAGCGTGGGTCAAAAAAGCACGCTGGTGCTAAGTAGCAGTAGCGCGCCTACGCAAACCGCGCTACAGATAAAGTTCTAGCAGTAGTGCGCCTTGTTCTAAACATGTTACTACTAAAATTCCCACGGCTTAGCCTATAGGCTACACATAGTAGTAGCGATCTATATCGAACCGCACTACCGCTACTTTCTTTGTAGCAGCGCGTTTTCTTCTAAACTCGCTACTGCTAAAGGATATAAAATTAAATGGAAAGCAAATAGAAAGGTAATTGAAAATGAAAGAAATAGAATAAGGTGAAAGGAGAAAAATAAAATATGAAGAAAAATAAATGAAAAAGGGAAAAAAGAGAAAGGAGTAGCAGTAGCATGTATCCCAGAACGCGATGTAGCTAACGTAGTAGTAGCGCGCTTTCTTGAATGCGCTACTGCTACTTCTGACTTAACCACGGGGTTCGTCCTTCCCCACGGCCACTTCCCCCAAATCCAACTCCTCCGCTCTCGCCGCCGCCGTCGCCCGTCGGCCGCTGCGTGCTCTCCGCACACCCTCTACACCGCCCCCGACCCCGGATTCAATGCTGCCACCGCCCCCGACCTCAACGCCGCCCCGGACGCCGCCACCGACCCCGACCACGACTCCGTCCTCTGCTGCGCGCCCAAGCCCCGACCCCGACCTCGACGCCGCCTGCCCCTCCCTCGTCACAGGCACCCGAGGTGAGCATGCCTGCTCCTCCCTCTCCCCTACCTCTGCCTAGGGTTTCTTCATATTTTAGTTGCATCAAATTAGTTAGGGTTCATGTAAGGGTGGAAACGAATCGGATGCGGATGCGGCTCAAATTAGTTAGGGTTCATGTAAGGGTGGAAACGAATCGGATGCGGATGCGGCTCAAATTAGTTAGGGTTCATGTAAGGGTGGAAACGGATCAAATTTCTAATATGAATCATAAAACAAGGAAAAAATTTATTTATAGTTCCTAGGTACTAATTAGTTAGTAAGAACTAGGTACTAATTAGGCACTAGTTTATTTTTATTTATAGTAAGTTTATTTTTAGTAAGAACTAGTTGAATTAATAGAACTAGTTAGTAAGAACTTGTTATTATTTTTTTAGTTAAAGCAATTTTTCCCGCATCGATGTGGATGATGCCTATCCCGCATCCTCGTTGTCGAGTCGACAAAGGACACCTATGTCACCAGATGGGCCATGTCCGGGACAGTGCTCCGCCGGGGTGGTACTGGGAGGCGCTACCTACCGGGGGGGCGCAGGTTGGTGAGGAGCCAGCCTATGGTTGACCCGAACCTTCTTTGGTGGCGGTCGCGTGGGCCAGTGACGGTCCAGAGGCTCGAGGACCCCGCGGAGGTGGTGAGTCACAGTGTCAGTGAGGAGGACGCGCACGTCTGTCGCCACTTGTTTGCGTTGGAGCACAGGTTCTCCAATACCTGGTAGATTCTCCAGGGATCTCACTGGAGCTATGATCCTATGATGGTTCCTTCCCTGTGGGTGTCCACTGCCCGCGCCGATACCCGTCGTGCGCTAGGGTTTTATTTGTATTAGTGATGTTATATGTATGATACTATTCGGGATGTATTTGTGATAATATTCGACGATGTACGGATGCATGAGATGATTTACTTTTGCTTATTGAATGCATGCTAATTTGAGTCCTATAAGATATTTTGAAATGTATATCTTGTGTTGCTCAAATAGGATATGTTCTTGCCCAAGTGGCCGGTCATGTTTGCAGGTTACACCTCTGAGTGGCCTATGTCTTGCCGGAGTGTTGATTCATTTCCGTTCCGGCAAATTTCAGGCGCTCGATATGTCCTATTTTAGCAAAGGTCATGCCGGATTTTTCTGTGAATTTTGGCATGACTTGTGCCAGAATATGTAGGAAATATCGAGTGCCCCGGATTTGTGTGTTAAGTATCGTGGTAGTTGTCTTCGATCGATTTTCAATTAATGTTTCAACTATGAACATAGGAAATGTCTGACGACGAAAATGATTTCGGTATTTGCAAATACTACAAAGACGAGCGCGACCTGTGCGACGGAATCTTCCTAGATGATGATAGGCGCTTCAGCATCAAGCTGGACGAGAACTTCGAAGTGGATAAAGTAAGTCACAACGGCAAGTCTTTTTTCATAATTAAGCATGACATCTGCTTCATTTGCTTCAACTTAGAATTTAATTTTTTTACTATTCTACTAGCGTATCCCCTGCCATGCAAGAGTTTTTGTATTGGATAAGATAGGTTTCAGTTGTACTACAGAGGTAAATAAAGTTTACTTGAAGACCCAGCATTGTTATATTTTCCATGAAAAATTATACAACGCAGACGACTACACCTATTTTGGATGCAAAACATGGTGAGCACTATGCAAGACTTATGCATTTGAGCCTGATATGGTTATCACCTTTGATATTCGTTCGTAAGATGATATTGAAGGTAATACCGACATCTGGGTCGATGTGCAAATGCCTCCAGTTATACCATTATGTGAGTTTCTCAACCATATTTATGTCTTTGATATTGTTTATTCAAAAATAGTTGACAACTAATTTCTATTGTCAGCTTATTTCTGTTAAAGCAAACATGTCCAGCGCTTGGTAGACAGGACCTACTACTGTCCCGGGGCTGAACTAAACTGCGAGGAGCTAAGTCATTATGTTTCATGGCTTGCGGATCTTGATACTGTCAAGACAAATTTTCTTCCTGTACTTAGAAATGTTAGTACTGAAAACATGCGACCAATAGTGTTCGTAATGAACTACGGTCACATCTATTTAGGAAAGATGGTAAGATTTTTACTATTTGTCCTCAGTGCATATTTTACATACATTATTTTTAAGCTAAACTTCATTGCTAAGTATGTTACCATACGATGTTCTTCAACAGGGACTCCTGATGAATGTTGTGCCTCATGGGATTGAGACTAAAGGTACCATGAGGATTGTTAGCTTACGGCCAAGATATCCTACAAATCACTTTAGTGCATTCAGGATTAGCGACGAATTCTTAATAGTGAAAGACTGGACCAAATTTGTGATGGAGGAGCGCAGAGAAGTACTAGGGGGCAGCAATTAGAAGCGCAACCCACGATTAGGAGACAGGTTCATCTACATGCTTCAACTTGATGAAGGAGGAGAGCTAAACATGTTTTATGTTATTTTACCTGAGAAAGAGCAGCAGGAGTGATTAGCTAGCTAGAAATGAGTTTGAAGATGATGATATGCTACACTATGACTATGATGATTAAATAGCTTGTGTTGGTGGTAATAACTATGATGATTGTTATTAGCTAGTGTTAGTGGTGATTAGATAGCTACCGCATCTAGTGTTGGTGGTGATTAGCTAGCTAGAAAGAGTTTGAAGATGATTATGTGCTACACTATGACTATGGTGATTAAATAAATACTGTTGGTGGTAATGACTATGATGATGATTAAATAGCTTGTGCTAGTGGATTAGATTCAAGTGGAGGCAACATGTGGTGCACATTGAAAGTACTACTAGCCCAAACTAGATCAAGTTTGGATTAGTACTATACTTTTGTCATGCACCACATATTGCCTCCACTTGGACCTAATCCACCTTCATTTGACACACTGTTATAGACATAATGATATAAACCTCATAATTGGTATTGTACCAAAATTTGTATAATGGCGGATAAATACACTAAAAAAAGAAAAAAAAATACTAGTAGCGATGGATAGTAAACACGCTGCAACTAGCTAGATTAGCAGCAGCGCGGGAGAGAAGAAGTGCTGCCGCTATGTGTCTTAGCAGTAGCGCGTGTCACACGCGCTACTGCTAAGTAATAGCTGTAGCGCCTTATTAGTAGCATGGCAGCACGCGCTACTAGTGGGCTTTAAACCCGCGCTACTACTAGGGTTTTCCCTAGTAGTGTGGAAGTGGTCTTCGGATCCCCGGATAACTTCTGACGCGAAGAGTTGATCTTCGATCTCGTCCCCTTCCGTAGCGGCTATCACGCACTGCTCGGACGAACCGCATTCGCCAGATTCAATGCGGTGACACACTATGCTTATCTTAAGCTCAAGATGCCCGGTCCACGTGGTATCATAACAGTCAACGGAAACACGGAACGCTCCCTCCGTACTGAGGAGCACACCGCTGCCCTCGCTATGCTTATCAAAGGACGGATATACCAAAGAGGGAAGTAGCTCGAACGGGCGAGGGAATCCCTGGACATTCTTTTGAAGATCATTCGATCTGTCCCTGGA
>NC_041393.1:557549496-557569782 GCF_002162155.2 Triticum dicoccoides | reverse complement strand
GGTTCCAAAGTCATATTGTTTATCGCACTACTTGTCTTTATATGCCTCGATGTACTATTGAATTAGAATGAAAACAATATGCGGTCCTATCTATATGACGTTCACTTGTTGTTTAATTTTTTGATATTTTTTGTCAAGTAGCAGCCGTACACTCTGGTACGTCCTCATTTGCCAGGGGCTTCATTGTACCCCACAACACGGCAAGAAAGTCCGAACACCTTCACGGTTGTTTGGCACCCCGAACTTATAGCATTATATGCATCGGCTCCGAATCATGTCTTGGGTCAATAGTTGGGTTGCTTGCTCATGTGCTTGCTACCCTACGGTCCGCTATATCGGCTAGGGTAGTAAAGGGAGAACTACTGCGACTGTGTCCCAGTTCTTCCGGACAAGCACCTCAGTAGAGAAAGCCAAAAACTGACTGTCATGATGCGGCGAGAGCTGGTCAGCTGTTCAAGAGGTCACAAAATCTTTAGCGATTTCTTCCGCATTATGCGATAAATAATGCATCATGCGATGGATTGTTTTTTATCTGATCAAGTGTTTTACAATACCCCAAGTTCGGTCTTCCGAACACTAGGGGCTGCGCCTACCTTTCTTTTGTCAAACTCCTATGGCTAAGTGAGGGTGATAAAGCCTTATAGTCCAATTGTCTGGTTCATTGCGCTAAGCACCTCCTTTAAGGACCAAAAATCTGGAGTAAAGAGTGTTTGGATTTATCCCGAACACCCCCATACTTCCTACGTGGGGGCAGAAGCCGACGACTGGCCAACTCTTATAATTAGTTTAAAAACAGCCGCACAGGAGGTAAAAATTCAAATAACAAGCATTATTTTACATAACGACCTTGTTTCATATTACAACACGGGATAACATGCACATATTCATGGGAATATAATATCCTTGGCACATCGCTCCCCACAAGGCAGGATCCCTCCAGGACATTGTCATAATACAGGCTTGCGGTGCTCTTTCCCTTCGGACGGTCCTTCGGTCATCAGCTTCATGGCATCCATCTTTGCCAAGTGCACCTTGATGCGGGCAAAGGCCATTCGAGCACCTTCGATGCAGACCGACCGCTTGATGGCATCAAGCCGAGGGCAGGCACTAACCAGCCGCTTCACGAGTCCGAAGAAGCTGCTGGGAATCGCTTCGGTAGGCCACAGCCGGATAATCAAATCCTTCAGGGCTAGTCCGGTCGCCCTATGCAGCTCGACCAGCTGCTTCAGCTAGTCGGTCAACGGTACTGGATATTCTGGCGCAAGATATTGCGACCAGAACAACTTCTCCATAGAGCTCCCCTCTTCGTCTCGGTAGAATTATGCAGCGTCAGACACGCTGCATGGCAGATCCGCAAACACCCCTGGAGAACTCCGAATCTGGGTCAGTAAACGAAATATTTCCTTCACATATTTGCTCTGCATAATAAAGGCCTTACCCGCCGCGATCTTTCTGGCCTCCTAGATTTCCTGGGAGGCGCCTTGGGCTTCAGCTCGGGCATCGTGCACGGATTGATGAGCCTTGGTGAGTTCAGACCCTTTATCCGCTATACTCTGCTCCAAGGTCTCGCACTTCTTTATGGCTTCTTGGAGCTCTTGTTGAAGTTCAATGACCTGGGCCTCATGGTTTTCACGAGAAGCCTGCTCCTTGGCCGCCTTCTTTTCGGCCTCGGCTACCGCCTTCTTAAGAGCCTCGACTTCGGTCGCTGCTCCTACTAGATATCATGAGATTTTTTTAGTCAAAATAAATTATCCATTTGTATTTGAATACAAATAAAGTTATCCCATACCTTGCTTATCTTACAATTGCTTTTTACTTGGTTGAGCTCCTTTTCGGCCCGCTCCAGACTCTGCTTCAGTCCGGAGACCTACACAGTATGAGAGGTAGTAGACAATAACGACGCCTGCTGTGTTTCCTAGTTAGTCTCCTGCGAAATATATTTGATCCTCTGTCCGATTTTATTTTCGAACACCGAACAGTGTATCAGGGGCTACTATCTATATCGTGACATTCTTTTAACTACATTACTTACCTCAAAGCCTGTTAGAAGGCTGGTGCAGGCGTCGGTCAGCCCGCTTTTGGCGGACTGGATCTTCTCAATCACCACACCCATAAGGGTACGGTGTTCTTCAACAATGGAAGCGCTTGGCAGCGCAGCCAACAGAGTATACGGCACCTCGGGGTGGACCGAGGTCACCGGCGGAATGGGCGCACCACCTTCTATTGAAGGAGGTTGCTGGCCCGATTCTAGAGCCGAATTGGTCCCTGGAATTGTCTCTGGCTGGGGCCGAATTCAGGACGGCCCCCGCCGTCAGCATCCATGGGGGTCTGCTCCCCCCTGTGTCCGGCTGCTGAGGTTTGACCCTCCGGCGCCGCCTCGACGGTCTCCTGAGCTCCGCCCTGGCCTGGGCCCCTTTGGGACGACACTTCGGTGTTGTCCACGTATTTTGGAGAGGAGGCCATTGGGAGGGTCTCACTGTCCATCGCATCTGGGTCCAGTGAATCTTCTGATGAAGATCGCTCCATGTTGGACCCGGCCGGCCTGCAGAATGCGTGACTCAATACATTAATGCTATGCAAAAGTGAGACTGGATATATGAATGTGTCCGAGTTTCTTTGTACTCACAATTTGGCTAGGGGCTTGACCCTGGGGTCCCACTCCGGGATGCTGTCGGTGGCTTTGGTGGATTCGTCTGGAAGGGAAGCTTTCCCCTTCTTAGACGTTTCGGCCTCCAAGCGTGTGGAGGTCATCCTCTTCTTTCTCCCCCTCACAGGGGGGGACTGACTTTCCTCTTCTTCCTCCTCCTCTCCCTCATCTTCTTTGGTGGAGGAGTGGACCTCGATGTCTTCGGCCACCACATCCGAAGTACCCTTGCGGCGGAGCCCGCCCCTGGTCTCCTTGGCCTCCTTCTTGGCCTTCTTCTTCGGCGCCTTGTAAGGCGCCGGGACCAGCATATTCATTAGAAGTGGGCCGGCTTGTTCTTCAGGCAGCGGGGCCGGACAGTAGATCCGCTCTGCCTTCTTCGTCCAGACCTGGGAGAATCATTAGGGAAATATTAGGTGTTTTCCCCGAAGTATATAAATAAAGGATACACCTTGGAAACATATAAAGACTTACCGAACTTGCGGGGCGGGACAATTTGTGCCCGCGATCCTCGGCAATGTCCGGCCACGACTTGCCGGGCTCGAATAGCACCCTCCAGATGTCTTCGTGCGTCATGCCGAAGAACTCCAGCAAGGTTTGGTGTTTGGCCGGATCAAACTTCCATAGATTGCAAGTCCGGTGTTGGCATGGAAGGATCCGGCGAACTAGCATCACCTGGACCACATCGACAAGTTTGATATTCTTGTCCTCCATGCTCTTGATACGTGCTTGGAGCATCGTCAGCTCATCTGACGAAGACCAGTCTAGGCCCTTTTCAGGCCAGGACGTGAGCCGCAGTGGGGCTCCGGATCGGAATTCAGGGGTTGTGGCCCATTTGGTGTCGCGTGGCTCGGTGACATAGAACCATTGTTGTTGCCAACCTTTGACGGATTCGTTGAATGTACCTGATGGCCATGTGACGTTGGGCATCTTGCTCACCATGGCGCCTCCGCACTCAGCGTGTTCTTCGCCTACCACCTTTGGCTTCACGTTGAAAATCTTTAGCCACAGTCCAAAGTGTGGAGGGATGCGGAGGAAGGCCTCGCACACGACAATGAATGTCGAGATGTTGAGGAAGGAATTGGGGGATAGGTCATGGAAATCAATACCGTAATAATACATAAGGCCGCGAACAAATGGGTGGAGGGGAAACCCCAGCTTGCGGACGAAGTGAATGAGAATACAACCCTCTCGCGGGTTTTCGGAGTAGGGATGATCTGTCCCACCGCCGAAAGATGGCGCGCGATCTTCTTGGCCTGGTATCCGGCCTCCCGAAGTTTCTTGATATCCTTCTCCTGGACGGAGGAGGCCATCCACTTGCCTTGCGCTCCGGATCCGAACATGGTTGGAGTGCTTTTTGGGGCAGAAGAGGTGGGTGTTTGGGCGCTGGAGCTCGAGAATGAATGAGCATAGAAAGGAGAAGGCGTGGGTGAAGGAGGGGAATCCTTATCCCTTTATAAAGGCAGTAAAATCATGTGCCTCCCCACTTGCCCCAAAACTCGCTTATTCCCCAAGCGCCATGCAGATGGCGCGGTTGGGTTACCCATACCCGTATTGATGAGAATCCCGTGATAAGGGGACACGATCTCTGCTTCGACAACATGTGCCAGTGAAACCGTACCTCGAAATACGGAGTGACAGGCTAAGAAACGGTTCGAATAATAACCGGGTGGTAGCATGATGTCACGCTACAGAAAGTTGTCAGCTGATTGGACTCGTGGAATATTATACTCTCTAAGGTGGTATGCGGAATTTGTTTTGCAGAGCCAGACACGATTCTTGTGTTCAAGATCTACTTTGGAGTATTTGGAGAAGGAACCTGCTGTCGGTGTCAAAACCAGCAGATCTCGGGTAGGGAGTCCCAAGTTGTGCGTCTTAGGATCGATGGTAACATGAACATGTGATTTTTGCCAGCTTCGGGCTCTCTTGATGAGATAATACCCTACATGCTGCTTGATTGACTTTAATGAGTATAGGGGTTACAAGAGTTGATCTACCCCGAGATCATATGTTATGGTCTAAACCCTGGAGGTATGACGAGTAATGCCATAATGATCTTTCGACTAGCCTGGCCTCGGTTTATATAATGTACTAGAGGCCTAGGATAACAATAGTCCTAGCCGAGCACGCCGGTGGGGAGGAGTCCTTGTCTTGATCACCAAGTCTTGTAGAATCTTCCTTGTGTATACTTCGGCTATCCAGACTGGCCCATGAGTAAACGTCCATGGGGGTCCTCGGCCCAATCCAACTAATCGGGAGACGACGTGGTGAATACCCCGTAGTCCAGGACACCGTTATTAGCCCCCTGAACCGGTCTTCAAGTTGGGGACGCTCCTCGATTCTTCCGAACTGTTCTTCGTCTTCGACCGTCAGTCTTGAAAACTGGTTCAACAAATCTTCTTATCTTCGATCTTGAGGATCACCGAAGTAAATCCGAAGAGTTTACACGTCGGGTATCCGAGGAGCCCCTTTAAGTTATCGGCCTTTATCAATGCCTAGTTATTTTTTACGCCACACCTCGGGTTTGAAGTTGTTCTTGGGTGGCGGTGTCCTCTTGCATCCGAGCTCCAACGCCGTACTGTATCCGAGCTCCAACGCCGGATTGTATCCGAGCTCCAACGTCAGACTGTATCCGAGGTGTCATAGACCACCTTGGCTTGAAGATGTTTAAAGGAAGTTAGCTGAGCTTAATGCCGGAAATGCCCTCTATGGAGCCAGCCACTGGCGCCCGAGCTTTATGCCGGACTGCTTCTGAGGTGGTGCACCACCTCTGACTGCGGGCTGATTTTTTGATTGGTGCAATTTATTCTCTGCCGAGATATATAGCCAGTAGCCCTCAAGGTGTGTGTGTGTCGGTCTAAAACCCAAGATGCACCTGAAGGAAAACATGAAACCGTTGATCCTAGTAGCCCCTGAGACTCAGGTCAATGCGTGAAATCGGATTGAGGATCAACTCCTAGCTTAGCAGCATACATAGGAATAGAAACGCAGTGTAATATATTAGAGATAATAGTGATCGACGAACGGGCCCATGAGAGAGGGTCTTGAGAAGTTGCCGTGATATACCAACTTGATGCCGCAAAGGTACATATGATACCTATTGTTGTTCGAAGACGCGTTTGCGCATAGTTCGGTCAAGCCGAACACTGAGCACTTTGAATTTTCTGCATTGAATAGGCAATGCAGTAGCCCCCGGGACACTGGTCGGTGGCAACACCAGATCAGGGGATCGATGTGCCCCTTAAATATTTGTAAGTAATAAGCCCGAAGCCCAGTAGCCCCCGAGCCTTAATGCATGCACGGGTGGCCGAATTAAGGATCGATATCCATAGTATAATCACAAATTATGTGAATGACTCTATGTATCCAAGTACTTTACATCATTAATGCTCGGATCCACATTGTACAAAACTTTGTTGACCGACCATCGGCTTCAACCTCTTCGGCCAGTAGCTGAGGAGTGTTTTCCTACTTTATGAAGCCGCTATAACGGCAAAGATTGATGGAAAACAAGGCAATCCGTCCATACGGTTTTATAAACAAAGGTACATAGAGAGATATGTTATATTACGTAACGTAAGAAACATCTTCCAAGGAAAATAGTCCCGCTATCGGTTCCTTTCTTTGGGTCATCATGCTTATCATGATCATGAAACCTCAACTCTGGTCAATGTGGGAGGAAAATATTGAGGGTTTAGTTAGGGGAAAGTTCCCGAACTCTATGTTATTAATGAACCAAAAAATTTACTTCCGTTGTTTCCGACCAATGTGATCCTTTAAGATTGCTAGCTTTCGGCTTCACCCAGTCTGAGGTACTTACTCGGATGACCCGGTAGTAACAATCATAGAGGTGCTCCCTTTACCACCTAGCCGAACAATCGAGAACGTAGGGGTAAGCACAGGAGCCAGGCAACCCAGCTGGGCGAAAATCTTAAGTCAAATTGATGCATATTTATGGCTTTATAACGATGATTACGGAAGGCGACGCTTGTATATTAAATACAAATCCGATGATATGTTTATTTTGACTCCGTTGCGACCGTTTATCAGTTGAAAGTGGCCCATCATTGGCTTCTACCCCTTTGTAGATACTACGCAGGGTGTTTCCGCAATAACACGACAACCCTTAGCCGACGTCTCAGTGCCCGAAGGCGGTTGTGTTAGCCGGAACGAGGCAATTAGATATGCGGGCTTTTTAACTTTCACTTAGTCATAGGAGCTTTAAATTGGGGAGGCTAGCTACGAGCCCCCGGTTAGTGTTCGGCGACAGCCGAGGTCAAGCCGTAAACACTTCGGCCAATGTTATGAATGGCCCATCATTTATCATAGTCATCGGATTGCTGACCGGTTTATGCTTATTGTGACAGTCAGCTTTTGGATTTCTCCACCGAGGTGCTTAACCATGCGAGCTGGAAGCACAATCGCAGTGGTTCTCCCTTTGCACACGTAACCGAACAAACCGGAACATAGGAGGCAAGCACAGGAGCCGGGCAACCCAACTATTGACCGAAGACAAAATTTGAAACCGATGCATATATAGCAATATCCGAGAATGTTTTTGCCGAATCCCTAAAGGTGTCCAGCGTTGCACCGCGAGACTTGTGCTGGAAACACACAAATAGTCTAGAAGTGCCATAAGCTTTGGAAAACCAAAAAATGTCAGTAAAAACTTGACATCCGAACAAGATCAAGTGTTCGGTGCCAATCCGAAAATTGGAAAAAAATTGTGCTTCTGTCGTGCTTTAACATGACACATCCGATCTCAAGACTTCACGCGGGTCAGCCCTATGCAACGACCAAGAAGGAAACACATTTACTATAAAACAGTCCAAGTGACTTGGGTAAAAGAATTTTATGTATGATGATTGTATATACTGAAGTACACATATCACATCTGTGCTCACCCGAACTTTGAACGCATCTTAACTGACCATCGGCTTCTCCCTCTTCGGTTAAGGACCAAAAAGTGTTATGTACTCCACCTGTCGAGAATATCGACGGTGTTTTCAATAACCAGGCAATCAGGCCATAAGGCTGTAACAGACAAAGCGCGCTCAGGGAACTTATGCTATATTACTAACAGAGTGTAAGAAGCATCTTCGAAGAAAATAGTACCTCCACCGATATCTATCTTCGGTTGCTCATGTTTACTATGAGACTTGTGCAATAGATTTTTTGTACTCATGAGTTCCATTGTGTGCCGACCATGATTGAAAACAATAAGAGCGCTAGCTTTCGGCTTCACGCAGTCTGAGGTTCGAGCTCGGATGAACCGGTCGTGACAATCGCAGAGGTGCTCCCTTTACTCCCTAGCCGAACAATCGGGAATGTAGGGGTAAGCACAGGAGCAAGGCACCCCAGCTGGCAGAACATTTAAGTCAATATGGTGCATATTGTGGCGTAATACACGAATAAGGAACAAAGCCATACAAGTATAATCATATGCAAGAGGGAAGGCTTCATAAAGGAAGCCCCCAAATAAATGAGGTACTTGAATTTGTGTGTCACAAACAAAGTTATGACAAGGAACTTTTGTCATAAACAACTTTTTGCCAAAAAAAGTATAATGCTTGGTCGAACCGGACAAAATTTAAAACCGAAAGTCTTTAAGAATGAGAGCAGCTTAGCTGGTTAATGTGCTCGGTGTTGATGACGCGATTCGGGCTTGTGGCGGGACGAAGACGCCCATTGACCAGTGACAGATCCGACAAGGTTCGCAGTCCGCGGCATGGCCAAGGTCCCAGCCCCCAAGCCTGAGGTGTCCGAGCAAGGAGTTCGGCACTCCGGAGTAGTGACCGCGTAACGCAGTCAAAATCGATTACATGCACACTTAAAACAGTGTGGTCGATGAAATAATAATAATAATTATATATATATATATATAATCCTTGCATAATTGATTTACACAAAAATAATTTGTTTAAAGAGATGTGGCCTGACGCCGAGGCCAATGTCGATGCAGGGCGTCGGCATGACGCAGTGAAGGCATGACAAAGCCCGAATTCACAGGTCGGTCCGAGTTCCGGATACGGCGTTCGCCGAACTATGCACGGAAACTGACCGAACCACCATGCAACCGTCGTTAATGCGGCCACCATTTGATAGACCTGTGTATAGATGATGGAACAAAGCAGACTAGTAATTCCTTTGGAAAAATAAATCCAAACAAGCAAAAATTCCTAGGATTAATAGCACCTGGTTTATTTGTTGTAGCGGTCCGAAGAAAGGTTACTCCCAAAATTGGGACTCGGTCCGCACACCCATTGCTTGATGGGTGATGAAGCGAAGGCATGACAATGCTGGCAAAGGTTGGCTTGCCGAGGCAAAGCCCATGGTCCAGCTAATGTGATGAAGTTGGTCGGCCGGTGTAGGACCTTGAAGTATGTCTAGAGGGGGGGGGGTGATTAGACTACTTGACCAATTAAAAACTTAACCTTTTCCCAATTTTAGAGTTTGGCAGATTTTAGCAATCTTTGGACAAGTCAAGCAATCATCACACAAATCAATCAAGCATGCAAAGAGTATATAGGCAGCGGAAATTAAAGCATACAACTTGCAAGAAAGTAAAGGGAAGGGTTTGGAGGATTCAAACGCAGTTGGAGACACGAATGTTTTTGGCGTGGTTCCGATAGGTGGTGCTATCGTACATCCACGTTGATGGAGACTTCAACCCACGAAGGGTAACGGATGCGTGAGTCCACGGAGGGCTCCACCCAAGAAGTGTCCACGAAGAAGCAACCTTGTCTATCCCACCATGGCCGTCGCCCACGAAGGACTTGCCTCACTAGCGGTAGATCTTCACGAAGTAGGCGATCTCCTTGCCCTTACAAACTCCTTGGTTCAACTCCACAATCTTGTCGGAGGCTCCCAAGTGACACCTAGCCAATCTAGGAGACACCACTCTCCAAGAAGTAACAAATGGTGCATTGATGATGAACTCCTTGCTCTTGTGTTTCAAATTATAGTCTCCCCAACACTCAACTCTCTCTCATAGGATTTGGATCTGGTGGAAAGAATATTTGAGTGGAAAGCAACTTGGGGAAGGCTAGAGATCAAGATTCATACGGTAGGAATGGAATATCTTGGCCTCAACACATGAGTAGGTGGTTCTCTCTCAGAACTGGTAAGATGGAAGTGTAGGTTTGTTCTGATGGCTCTCTCCACTAATGAAGAGGAAGTGGAGGGATATATATAGCCTCCACACAAAATCTAACCGTTACACACAATTTACCAATCTCGGTGGGACCGAATCAACAAACTCGGTCAGACCGATTTAGTAAACCTAGTGACCATTAGGATTTTCGGTGGGACCGAAATGCAACTCGGTAGAACCGATATGGTTAGGGTTAGGGCATAACATAATCTCGGTGAGACCGATTACACAAACTTGGTGAGACCGATTTTGGTAATTAGCTAACCAGAGAGTTGGTCAGGTAAACTCGGTGGGACCGATTTGCTCTTTTCGGTGAGACCGAAATGTTACAAAAGGGAAACAGAGAGTTTACATTGCAATCTCGGTGGGACTGATCGCTCACTCCGGTTAGACCGAAACATTACGAAGGGAAACAGAGAGATTACAATCCCATCTCGGTGAGACCGAGATCCCTATCGTTGAGACCGATTTGCCTAGGGTTTGTGGCAGTGGCTATGACATTTGAACTCGGTGGCGCCGGATAGAAAGAATCAGTGTGACCGATTTTGGCTTTAGGTTTAGGTCAAATGTGGATGTGGGAAAGTAGTTGAGAGTATTTGGAGCATATCACTTAGCACATGAAGCAAGAGGCTCATTAAGCAACACCTCATCCCTCCTTGATAGTATTGGCTTTTCCTATAGACTCAATGTGATCTTGGATCACTGAAATATTAAATGTAGAGTCTTGAGCTTTTGAGCTTGAGCCAATCCTTTGTCCTAGATATTTTGAGGGATCCACTTTCATCATCCATGCCATGCCATTCATTGAGCTTCCTGAAATAATAGTCTTGGAATAGCATTAGCTCAATGAGCTATATGTTGTTATGAATTACCAAAACCACCTAGGGATAGTTGCACTTTCAATCTCCCCCTTTTTGGTAATTGATGACAACATAAAGATCAAAGCTTCGACAAATGATAATAAGATTGAAAAAACATTGTCGCTTTGAGAAGTATGTGATAAGCAATAGCTCCCCCTAAATTTGTGCATAGTTTAAGATTTGCTTTGGACTGCAAATGCACAATAAATTAGGCTCATGGGTTACTCTTCCATGTCACATACATCTTGGTGGAGCGCTCAAAATAATAAAGATTGAATACATGCACTCATCACCAAGCAAAGTGAATGATCATATAAGGATAGGTAAGATAATATCATCAAACATGCATAAGTGTAGCTTATGATCAAACACATGATCATCAATGTCTCACAGGTAATTGCATAGTATCTCAAGCAATCAAAAAAGCAAACAAGTTTAACAAAGAAGACAAGAGAGAACAAAAAACAACAAATCTCTCTCTCTCGAAGCCTATGATCTATACATTTTTCTCCCCCTTTGGCAACAAGTTACCAAAAAGTTCATAGAAAATGCATAGTGCTAGATCGTCTCTCGGGCTTGGTCTTCAGGTGGTGGTGGTGTAGAGATGGCTCCTTGGACAAAGGCTTTAGTCGATGTAGATGGAGCTGGAGGAGTTGGTGCTGGAGCTGGTTGTACTGGAGCTGTAGGAGCTGTAGCTGGTGCAGATGATGTGGCTCTTGTGTCTGTCACAGGCACTGTAGCTGACCTCTAAGCTCTAGGCACTCTGGCAAATGCATCCGTGGTTGTCTTGCCCTTCCTCTCCTGCATGTCATCCTGAAGCTGTTCCACAACAGACTGAATCTCCGTTACTTTGACATCAAGATCATAGATTTTTTGTTCCATGATCCTTTCCAGGCTCTCCTAGTTTTGAGTTAGGGTGGCCAACCCCTTCTAATTCCTTAGTGTTGATGCTATCAAGTAACCAAGCTGCTCCTACTTGTTCTTCAAGAAATACTCAGATGCCTCCTCTTGACTTGGCATCTTGGCAGCCTTCTCTTTCCTTGCTTTCTCCTTCTTTGCTTGAGCTTGCACTGATGATGGTTCATCCTCATTCATGACAACTTGATTGTCCTCAAAGTATGGATAGAGAGCAAAATGTTCTTTATCCAACTGATATTTTCCTGTGCCCATCTTTGAGTTAATCAACTCCTGAATTTGTGGGGCATATCCACAACTTCTCTTCTGGTCTGCTGCAGTCCTCTTGATAGTTTCAACCATAAGGCTCATGACCTTGAATTTCTGGGGCACATCAAATACATGTAGCAAGTTTATTGCATGCCCTCTAATCATGTTGTGATCACCTGATTTGGGCAAAAGAGTGTGCCTTAGGATCTGGTTGATCGTAGGCAGCCCTGACAGAAGAAAATGAACTGATCCAAACTTGAAAATCTCAAGTGCTTAATCAGGGATCTCCTTGTACATATGTGACATTGAGTTATGATCCATTTTGTTCTTGGCATAAATGTCCAAGTCATCTTCTATAACGCCCCGGATTCGATGCGCCAGGTGTTTGCCAGTTATTCGCCGTCGTTGCCAGGTCATTTGCTTGTGTGTTGCATATTGCCATGTCATCATGTGCATCTCATTTTGCATACGTGTTCGTCTCATGCATCCGAGCATTTTCCCCGTTGTCCGTTTTGCAATCCGGCACTCCTATGTCCTCTGGCGTTCCCCTTTTGTATCTCGTTGTGAGCGGGTGTTAAACATTCTCGGAATGGACCGAGGCTTGCCAAGCGGCCTTGGTATAGCACCGGTAGACCGCCTGTCAAGTTTCATGCCATTTGGAGGTCGTTTGGTACTCCAACGGTTAACCGGGTAACCGTAAAGCCCCTTTCTCTTTGTAGCCCAACACCCCTTCCAAAGTGGCCCAAAACCCATCCAAACCCACTCCATGCTCTCGGTCGTTCGATCACGATCGCATGGTCGAAAACCGCTCCTCATTTGGACTCTCCTAGCTCCCTATGCCTATATAAATGTCCTCCCCGTCCATTTTCGCAGACCGAAACCCTAGCCCCGCTCTCCTCGCGCGCCCGACATGTCCAGCCTCCACGTCGACCGAGCCAATCAGAGGCCGCCACATTACCCCGCCGCCGCTCCCCTCCACTCGCGTCCTGCCACGTGGCGCCTCCCACGCTTTCTCTCTCCTCCCCGTGCCGCCGCGGCCCTGCGGGCCCACGGCCGGCCCGCCCGGCCCGACCACGCGCCCCGCCGCCTCCCGCGCCGGCCCGGCCGCGCCGCCGCCCGGCCCGGCCGCCTTCCGCCGCTGCTCCGGCAGGAGCTCGCTGGAGCCCGAGCTCCTCCCGCCTCCGGCACCTCGCCCCGCCGCCGTCCCAGCCTCCCTGCCGCGCCTGCGCCCGCGCCCCGAGCGCCCGGCCCCGTGCGCGCCGTCCCTGGCCGGCCCTTCGCCAGCCCCGCCGCCAGCTCCCGTGGACCGCGCCACCCCGCAGCGGTCCCGCGCACCGCCCTGTCGCTGCTGGAGCCAGGCCTCCCGCGCCCCGAGCTGCACCGTCGCGCCTCCCCGGCCTCGCCCCGACCGGATCCGGCCGGATCCCGGCCTCCCCGAGTGCCTCCGGCCACCTCCTCCCCGAACTCCGGCGAACCTCGTGAAACGCGCCCTGGATCCAGATCTAAACGAAGGTTGACCCCCGAAATCCCTAAGTCCCAGATGTTTGACACAATCATGCCATGTTCATCGCATCGTATCTCTGCATCCGTAGATCCGTTTTGTGCGTGTAATATGTCAAATTGTTCGCCTCGACGAGTACCTCATTTCATTCCATTGCATCATATTCATTTGAGCTCATCTTGATGCCTGAATCATCGTTGCAAGAGTGCTTCATAATGTTGTCTGCTGTCTGTTAACAGAACATGCTCATTTGTCATTTTTGCCATGATTGATGTGTGCATCCTACGAGGTTGATGTCTACATGTCTTTTGAACTATGCTATGCCATCTTCACAGATGTGCTTACTATGTATTTTTTTGATCAATGTGGTGACTAGCACAAGCATGCAAACTAGGCATCGTGATGTTGCTGATTTTAGTCCCTGTTCTGCTGTTATTTTGATGCCATGTAAACTTGATGCTACAGAGAGATCCATGCATATTTTGGGATACTTCAGTAAGGGTGTTTTGAATATATGGTTGTTATCTATCCATTCATGCCCTTTATTGCAATTATGGAGTAGTCTAGCATGTCATTTCCGTGCTCTACTTTTGCTTCAAAATGTTTCCTGGCAGATTGTTTACATGTTATTCAATTTTGCCAAGGTTGTTGTAGTTGATCCTCGCATGCTATAAACTTGTTCTTGCCTTGGTTTGTTTCACAAACATGTCTTATTGATGATGCTATGCTTATCTTGTCATGCAATGACTTGTGGTGAGTGAATCGAGCTTGTTAAGTAGTGAACTTGATGTTGCTGTTTTGCTAGGCTGAATCTGTTATTTCATGATGCTATGTAAACCTGCTTCTACAAATCATTCTATGCATAATCTGGAGATGATCACTAAATATGTTTTGTTCTACATGTCATACTATAACCATCCATGCCCCTGGTTGCATTTATAGCTTGCTGTAGCTTGTTGTAATCTTGCTCCAAAGTTGCTTGATAATGTTGCTGTCAGCCTGCTAACATTAAGCTCAGTTGTTTCCATGATTGTTGCTAGTGATCCATGCACCCTATGAACTTGCTCTTGCCATGAATAGCTTCATACATATGTCTTCTTACTGTTGGTTTCCTTGCAATGCCATGTTTTGCTCTGTAGTGAGTTGCACAAGCTCACCAACATGCCTTCATAATTCTGTTTCTGCCATGTATGAATCTGTAATATAACTTGCCATGTTTACATGGGTGCCATCATATTTTCTGATCCTTTTTGACTTATGGTCAGTAAAGGACTTTTGATCTATGCATTTAGTAGGTTCATGCCATGCCTTTGTTTGCCATGATAAGTTCCTGTAGCATGTTGTTTGATAGCTCTAAACATTGCAACCTGATGTTATTTTCTGCAAAGTCTGAATTGTCATTACTTGCAATCTTGCCACGTGTGTTTGAGCATGTTCTAGTGATTTTTGGAGATAGCTCAGTGTTCATGTTTTGTTATGCTTTACCTGTACATCATGCCCATGCCTTTTGCTTTCTTGTTGTGGTGCTGTAGCATATTGTTTTGATGCTTGCAATATGCCTAGTTGCTGTTTTGGACAGATTGTTGCTATAACTTGTATAGTGTGTGTGTTGAACCGTTGCTCCGTTTTGAGTGTGCTATATATGAAACTTGCTTAGAATCACATGTAGTTTCATATTATCATGTTGCATCCTTGTTTGAGGTGTTTGCTTGATGTTCGAATGTATTTTGCATCAATGCCATGTTTAACTTGTCTGGCTCATATCTTCTATGCCGTAGCTCCGAACTAAATGAACTTTATATGTAAATTGACTAGAATCTCGTGTAGATCTTCTTTGTGCATCTTAACTTGCTGTTTAACAACTTGAACATAAGTTGTATTCAGATCTGGACCAATTTAGAAATTTGCATATGAGGACTTACCGGATTTGTCATATGTTGTTCCCAGCCTCATTTAAACTTGCCTTGATGTGTTGCTCTTGTTTGCATCATCTCTTGCCATGAGTAGCTTCATGTAGCTTTGTCATGCATCATGCTTGTTGTGCATCATGTCATGTTCATGTGTGGTGTGTTTACCATGTTGTGTGCTTCTTTTCGATAGTTCCTGTTTCGTTGCGATCGTGAGGATTCGTTCGTCTAAGCTTGGTTCGGCTTCATCCGTTCGTCTTCTTCATGGACTCGTTCTTCTTCCTTGCGGGATTTCAGGCAAGATGACCGCTACCCTGGATCTCACTACTATCATTGCTATTCTAGTTGCTTCGTTCTATCGCTTTGTTGCGCTACCTATCACCTGTTTATCAAGCCTCCCATATTGCCATGAACCTCTAACCTTTGATACCTTTCCTATGCAAACCGTTGCTTGGCTATGTTACCGCTTTGCTCAGCCCTCTTATAGCGTTGCTAGTTGCAGGTGAAGTTGAAGATTGCTCCATGGTGGACATGATTTGTTGGGATATCACAATATCTCTTATATTATTAATGCATCTATATACTTGGTAAAGGGTGGAAGACTCGGCCTTTCGCCTGGTGTTTTGTTCCACTCTTGCCACCCTAGTTTCCGTCATACCGGTGTTATGTTCCTGGATTTTGCGTTCCTTACGCGGTCGGGTGATTTATGGGACCCCCTTGATAGTTCACTTTGAATAAAACTCCTCCAGCAAGGCCCAACCTTGGTTTTACCATTTGCCTCACCACCACCTATACCCTTTCCCTTGGGTCGGCCAACCCGAGGGTCATCTTTATTTTAGCCCCCCCCCACGGGGCCAGTGCTTGTCTAAGTGTTGGTCCGAACTGAGCTGCCTGCGGGGCCACCTCGGGGCAACTTGAGGGTTGGTTTTACTCGTAGCTAGTCTCATCCGGTGTTGCCCTGAGAACGAGATATGTGCAGCTCCTATCGGGATTGTCGGTGCATCGGGCGGTCTTGCTGGTCTTGTTTTACCATTGTTGAAATGTCTTGTAAACCGGGATTCCGAGTCTGATCGGGTCTTCCTGGGAGAAGGTATATCCCTCGTTGATCGTGAGAGCTTATCATGGGCTAAGTTGGGACACCCCTGCAGGGTATAATCTTTCGAAAGCGATGCCTGCGGTTATAGGTAGATGGGAATTTGTTAATGTCCGGTTGTAGATAACTTGACACCAGATCCGAAGTAAAACGCATCAACTGTGTGTGTAGCCGTGATGGTCTCTTCTCGGCGGAGTCCGGGAAGTGAACACGGTTTCTGGGTTATGCTTGACGTAAGTAGGAGTTCAGGATCACTTCTTGATCATTACTAGTTGACGACCGTTCCGCTTGCTCTCTTCTCGCTCTTATTTGCGTATGTTAGCCACCATATATGCTAAGTCGCTGCTGCAGCCTCACCACTTTACCCCATCCTTTCCCTTTAAGCTTTGCTAGTCATTATACCCATGGTAATGGGATTGCTGAGTCCTCGTGGCTCACAGATTACTACAACAACAGTTGCAGGTACAGGTTATGCGATGATCATGACGCGAGAGCGATGCTTGCTTGCGTTGAGTTCTTCTTCTGCTTCTTCTTCGATCAGGGAATAGGTTCCAGGTCGGCAGTCTGGGCTAGCAGGGTGGATGTCGTTTGAGTTTCTGTTTGTGTTTCATCCGTAGCCGGATGATGCTCTTATGTTTTGTGATGTTGTATTTGTGGGGCATTGTATGCCTCTTGTATGTATCCGCATCTATTATGTAATGTTGATGTAATGATATCCACCTTGCAAAAGCATTTCAATATGCGGGTCTATCCTTGGTGGGACCTTCGAGTTCCTTTTGGATAGGGTCGCATATTGGGCGTGACAAGTTGGTATCAGAGCCTCGACCGACCTTAGGAGCCCCCTTGATTGATCGTGTAGTTTGACCGTTGTTGAGTCTAGAAGAAAACTGTTTTCGGAGTCTAGTTATATTGGAGAGTAGGAATTCTTTTTACTCCTTAGTCCCTTCGTCGCTCTGGTGAGGAATCTTGACGTAAGTGTTTTGAATTACTCCTCTTCCCATTCAAAATTTTCTTTAGGATCACGCAGTTGGTTTTCCGATCGTTGGTTCTCATCTCTTTTCATCCGGTGCATTTCTCGTCAAGTTGACTCGAGCCTCTTCATCTTTGAGTTAAATCCTAAGTTGTTTTCTTTCCCACCCGCCCACCCTTCTTCTACTTGGAACCGGAGTCCGTAATCGAGTATTCATCCTACTCGTGCGAAGCTTTTGCATTCTTTCAACCGGTGTCTTCTCTTCAAGATATTCTTCGGTTTCCCCTTCCAAGTTTTTTGTTTTCCTGCCCTCCCACCCTCTTCTTCCCGGAGCCTCAGTCTCTTTCGAGCATCAATTTTCATCGTATGGAGGTTTTTTAGTCTTCCCTCAATCATTTCAATCGGTGAATTCTCGTCTAGGTGGACATTCTTCATCTCTTCTCCGGTGGACTCAATTCATGTTTTTCGGGTTGATCATATTTTTTCCCTCAGCTCAAGTGCCTTCCCTGCTCGTTCGCCCCTCGCCAGTTATCCTTCCGGAGTGCTCAAGACATATCAGGAGATTCGTCTGTGTTCCAATTAATTCGAGGTTGTCACCTCATTCAAATATTTCAATTGTTCCGGTGCATCATCTATCTGTTCAACATCCCTTTCCAATGGTGTATCTTTTGAGTGGGCCCTAACCCACAGGTCTTTTCCCAGGATCTTACCTGACTCTTCTAATTCCCTCGGAGTTATACTCAATTCTTTTCAAGTGTGACGTAAGAATGGATTCCATCGGTCATATGCCTTCTCCGAGACCGATTTCAAATCATTTCATTGTTGGCTCAACCTCTCTGCTTTTCACTCTACCGGAGTATCTCAGTAATTTTGGTGGTGTTTCTCATCGTCCTTCTCAGCGTTTGAAGATCGAAGAAGAGTCTTTCCTCTAAATCTTGCCCGTTCTCCCGAAGATTCATGTTATCCTCTCAATTTATTTCATTTGTCAGATATTCCTTTTTCTCGACCATCTGGAGTATGTCAGAAGTTGTTTTCCCATTTCTTTTCACCGGAGGCCATCATTTCAGCTATCGTTCTCTAATTATCCCGGTGCTTCATTCAAGTGCTTTTAATCAGCTCGTTATCTCTTTGTTCTGTTGCATCTAAATCCCCTCGAGCTTATTGGTAATTCTAATCCTTCCCAGTGTTTCATTCTCTGCCGTCAGTCATTTCCGAATTCTTACGGTGGTTCCTTCAAGATTCTTTTCCTTGATTATCATTCAATCCATTCGTTTCTTCCCAATCCTACCGGTGGTTCATGAAGACCTTTCTCAAGTTTTGCGCCATTTTCCCCTTAATCCTTTTCAAGAAGAATAAGTAGTATGCCAAATCCACTGCTTGTCATCAATTTAATTTGATGAAGGATAAGCATACAATAAATCTTATTCTTATTTCATCCAAGTGAGTAATCTTTTCCTTCAGAGTTTGTTCTTGATGAATAAATTCTAGTTCCAAGTGTTTTCATCTTTTCTTTTCGGAGTTCAAATTTCCTCGGCCTTTTCATCGAAACCTCTATCTAAATCATCGCAAGGCTCATATTATTCTTCCATCCTTGAATTCTATGTCATCATCCTTTTGTCACCGGAGTTCTTCATGGTGGTTCTTCATGACTTATTTCATTCTTCAAGTTTTCATCAAGATTTAGTTGCTGGAGTTCAAGTATCTTTTCTTCTCGTGTCTCGAAGTGCAATTAATTCTCCGTATTCTTTTGAAGCGGAGTTTTGCATTCCTTCGTTCTTCTCAGCTATCCAATCATTTCCGTTTGCGGCTGGTTATCACCTCATAATTTCTAAGATGTTATCCATAAGTCCACGACAAGCTTATTCTTTTTGTTGTTGAATTTTCTCAACAACTCCATTCAATCTTTTCTTCTAAGGTTGCTTTCTATTTCATTTGTGGCACAAGTTGTCATTTTCTTCTCCATTCTTTTCAGTCAACTCTTTCAATTCTTCCGGAGGTTTTGTGTCATGTCTTCATCAAGTATCATTCCATCCTCTCTAGTTCTTGTTCTATTCTTTCCATTTTCAGCCGGAGTGCTGCCTAAATTCTTCCATTCTTATTTATTTCCTATCTTGTTCTAACCGGAGTGCTTTCATAGTCTATCTGATTCCGTGAACTTTTGATTCTCGTCATTCTCGTCGTTCCTCTCTTCTTCTCGAGTGCTCTCGATTCTTTGCTTCTTCTCTTGAGTTCTTGTTTCACCTCATCCCTTTTCCCTTCCGTCTCGGTCCTAAGATCTCAGGACAAGATCTCTTGTTAGTGGAGGAGTGTTGTAACGCCCCGGATTCGATGCGCCAGGTGTTTGCTAGTTATTCGTCGTCGTTGCCATGTCATTTGCTTGTGTGTTGCATATTGCCATGTCATCATGTGCATCTCATTTTGCATACATGTTCATCTCATGCATCCGAGCATTTTCCCGTTGTCCGTTTTGCAATCCGGCACTCCTATGTCCTCCGGCGTTCCCCTTTTGTCTCTCGTTGTGAGCAGGTGTTAAACGTTCTCGGAATGGACCGAGTCTTGCCAAGCGGCCTTGGTATAGCACTGGTAGACCGCTTGTCAAGTTTCGTGCCATTTGGAGGTCGTTTGGTACTCCAACAGTTAACCGGGTAACCGTAAAGCCCCTTTCTCTTTGCAGCCCAACACCCCTTCCAAAGTGGCCCAAAACCCATCCAAACCCCCTCCATGCTCTCGGTCGTTCGATCATGATCGCGTGGCCGGAAACCGCTCCTCATTTGGACTCTCCTAGCTTCCTATGCCTATATAAATGTCCTCCCCGTCCATTTTCGCGGACGAAACCCTAGCCCCGCTCTCCTCGCGCGCCGGACATGTCCAGCCCCGCCGGACATGTCCAGCCTACACGTCGCCCGAGCCAATCAGAGGCCGCCACGTCACCCCGACGCCGCTCCCCTCCACTCGCGTCCTGCCATGTGGCGCCTCCCGCGCTTTCTCTCTCCT
>NC_041393.1:557447948-557548996 GCF_002162155.2 Triticum dicoccoides | reverse complement strand
GCGCCGCCGCGGCCCTGCGGGCCCACGGCCGGCCCGCCCGGCCCGACCGCGCGCCCCGCCGCCTCCCGCGCCGGCCCGGCCGCACCGCCGCCGGGCCCGGCCGCCTTCCGCCGCCGCTCCGGCAGGAGCTCGCCAGAGCCCGAGCTCCTCCCGCTTCCGGCACCTCGCCCCGCTGCCGTCCCAGCCTCCCTGCCGCGCCCGCGCCCGGCCCCGTGTGCGCCGTCCCCGGCCGGCCCTTCGTCAGCCCCACCACCGGCTCCCGTGGATCGCGCCGTCCCGCAGCGGTCCCGCACGCCGCCCTGTCGCCGCCGGAGCCAGGCCTCGCGCGCCCCGAGCTGTGCCGCCGCGCCTCCCCGGCCTCGCCCCGACCGGATCCGGCCGGATCCCGGCCTCCCCAAGTGCCTCCGGCCACCTCCTCCCCAAACTCCGGCGAACCTCGTGAAACGCGCCCTGGATCCAGATCTCAACGAAGGTTGACCCCCGAAATCCCTAAGTCCCAGATTTTTGACATAATCATGCCATGTTCATCGCGTCGTATCTCTGCATCCGTAGATCCGTTTTGTGCGCGTAATATGTCGAATTGTTCGCCTCGACGAGTACTTCATTTCATTCCATCACATCATATTCATTTGAGCTCATCTTGATGCCTGAATCATCGTTGCAAGAGTGCTTCGTAATGTTGTCTGCTGTTTGTTAACAGAACATGCTCATTTATCATTTTTGCCATGATTGATGTGTGCATCCTATGAGGTTGATGTCTACATGTGTTTTGAACTATGCTATGCCATCTTTACAGAGGTGCTTACCATGTATTTTTGTGATCAATGTGGTGACTAGCACAAGCATGCAAACTAGGCATCGTGATGTTGCTGATTTTAGTCCCTGTTCTGTTGTTATTTTGATGCCATGTAAACTTGATGCTACAGAGAGATCCATGCATATTTTGGGATACTTCAGTAAGGGTGTTTTGAACATATGGTTTTTATCTATCCATTCATGCCCTTGATTGCAATTATGGAGTAGTCTAGCATGTCATTTTCGTGCTCTACTTTTGCTTCAAAATGTTTCCTGGAAGATTGTTTACATGTTATTCAATTTTGCCAAGGTTGTTGTAGTTGATCCTTGCATGCTATGAACTTGTTCTTGCCTTGGTTTGTTCCACAAACATGTCTTCTTGATGATGCTATGCTTATCTTGTCATGCAATGACTTGTGGTGAGTGAATCGAGCTTGTTAAGTAGTGAACTTGATGTTGTTGTTTTGCTAGGCTGAATCTGTTATTTCGTGATGCTATGTAAACCTGCTTCTACAAATCATTCTATGCATAATCTGGAGATGATCACTAAATATGTTTTGTTCTACATGTCATACTATAACCATCCATGCCCCTGGTTGCATTTATAGCTTGCTGTAGCTTGTTGTAATCTTGCTCCAAAGTTGCTTGATAATGTTGCTATCAGCCTGTTAACATTAAGTTCAGTTGTTTCCATGATTGTTGCTAGTGATCCATGCACCCTATGAACTTGCTCTTGCCAATACTAGCTTCATAAATATGTCTTCTTACTGTTGGTTGCCTTGCCATGCCATGTTTTGCTCTGTAGTGAGTTGCACAAGCTCACCAACATGCCTTCATAATTCTGTTTCTGCCATGTATGAAACTGTAATATAACTTGCCATGTTTACATGGGTGCCATCATATTTTCTGATCCTTTTTGACTTATGGTCAGTAAAGGACTTTTGATCTATGCATTTAGTAGGTTCATGTCATGCCTTTGTTTGCCATGATAAGTTCCTGTAGCATGTTGTTTGATAGCTCTAAACATTGCAACTTGATGTTATTTTCTGCAAAGTCTGAATTGTCATTACTTGCAATCTTGCCACGTGTGTTTGAGCATGTTCTAGTGATTTTTGGAGATAGCTCAGTGTTCATGTTTTGTTATGCTTTACCTGTAAATCATGCCCATGCCTTTTGCTTTCTTGTTGTGGTGCTGTAGCATGTTGTTTTGATGCTTGCAATATGCCTAGTTGCTGTTTTGGACAGATTGTTGCTATAACTTGTATAGAGTGTGTGTGTTGAACCGTTGCTCCGTTTTGAGTGTGCTATATATGAAACTTGCTTAGAATCACATGTAGTTTCATATTATCATGTTGCATCCTTGTTTGAGGTGTTTGCTTGATGTTTGAATGCATTTTGCATCAATGCCATGTTTAACTTGTCTGGCTCATATCTTCTATGCCGTAGCTCCGAACTAAATGAACTTTATATGTAACTTGACTAGAATCTCGTGTAGATCTTATTTGTGCATCTTAACTTGCTGTTTAACAACTTGAACATAAGTTGTATTCAGATCTGGACCAATTTTGAAATTTGCATATGAGGACTTACCGGATTTGTTATATGTTGTTCCCAGCCTCATTTAAACTTGCCTTGATGTGTTGCTTTTGTTTGCATCATCTCTTGCCATGAGTAGCTTCATGTAGCTTTGTCATGCATCATGTTTGATGTGCATCATGGCATGTTCATGTGTGGTGTGTTTACCTTGTTGTGTGCTTCTTTTCGATAGTTCATGTTTCGTTGCGATCGTGAGGATTCGTTCGTCTACGCTTGGTTCGACTTCATCCGTTCGTCTTCTTCAGGGACTCGTTCTTCTTCCTTGCAGGATTTCAGGCAAGATGACCGCTACCCTGGATCTCACTACTATCATTGCTATGCTAGTTGCTTCGTTCTATCGCTTTGCTGCGCTACCTATCACCTGTTTATCAAGCCTCCCATATTGCCATGAACCTCTAACCTTTGATACCTTTCCTATGCAAACCGTTGCTTGGCTATGTTACCGCTTTGCTCAGCCCTCTTATAGTGTTGCTAGTTGCAGGTGAAGTTGAAGATTGCTCCATGGTGGACAGGATTTGTTGGGATATCACAATATCTCTTATATTATTAATGCATCTATATACTTGGTAAAGGGTGGAAGACTTGGCCTTTTGCCTGGTGTTTTGTTCCACTCTTGCCGCCCTAGTTTCTGTCATACCGGTGTTATGTTCCCGGATTTTGCGTTCCTTACGCGGTCGGGTGATTTATGGGACCCCCTTGACAGTTCGCTTTGAATAAACTCCTCCAGCAAGGCCCAACCTTGGTTTTACCATTTGCCTCACCACCACCTATACCCTTTCCCTTGGGTCGGCCAACCCGAGGGTCATCTTTATTTTAGCCCCCCCGGGCTAGTGCTTGTCTAAGTGTTGGTCCGAACTGAGCTGCCTGCGGGGCCACCTCGGGGCAACTTGAGGGTTGGTTTTACTTGTAGCTAGTCTCATCCGGTGTTGCCCTGAGAACAAGATATGTGCAGCTCCTATCGGGATTGTCGGCGCTTGGGGCGGTCTTGCTGGTCTTGTTTTACCATTGTCGAAGTGTCTTGTAAACCGGGATTCCGAGTCTAATCGGGTCTTCCTGGGAGAAGGTATATCCTTCGTTGATCGCGAGAGCTTATCATGGGCTAAGTTGGGACACCCCTGCAGGGTATAATCTTTCAAAAGCCGTGCCTACGGTTATAGGCAGATGGGAATTTGTTAATGTCCGGTTGTCGATAACTTGACACCAGATCCGAATTAAAACGCATCAACCGTGTGTGTAGCCGTGATGGTCTCTTCTCGGCGGAGTCCGGGAAGTGAACACGGTTTCTGGGTTATGCTTGACGTAAGTAGGAGTTCAGGATCACTTCTTGATCATTACTAGTTGACGACCATTCCGCTTGCTCTCTTCTCGCTCTTATTTGCATATGTTAGCCACCATATATGCTTAGTCGCTGCTGCAGCCTCACCACTTTACCCCATCCTTTCCCTTTAAGCTTTGCTAGTCTTGATACCCATGGTAATGGGATTGCTGAGTCCTCGTGGCTCACAGATTACTAGAACAACAGTTGCAGGTATAGGTTATGCGATGATCATGACGCGAGAGCGATGCTTGCTTGCGTTGAGTTCTTCTTCTGCTTCTTCTTCGATCAGGGAATAGGTTCCAGGTCGGCAGTTTGGGCTAGCAGGGTGGATGTCGTTTGAGTTTCTGTTTGTGTTTCATCCATAGCCGGATGATGCTCTTATGTTTTGTGATGTTGTATTTGTGGGGCATTGTATGCCTCTTGTATGTATCCCCATCTATTATGTAATGTTGATGTAATGATATCCACCTTGCAAAAGCGTTTCAATATGTAGGTCTATCCTTGGTGGGACCTTCGTGTTCCTTTTGGATAGGGTCGCATATTGGGCGTGACATCTTCACTCTCCTTTGGGGCATTTATCAGACTTGCCCATTCCTCAATGGTTGACTGGTATCTCGTTCCTTCAGACATCCATACTATCCTGCCATCTGGATAGAAGTGTGCTGTGGAGTAGAATTGCATAATGAGTTCATCATTCCAGTTGGTGAGCTTCTGCCCAACAAAATTTGCAACTCCACAAGCAATGAAACTGTCTTGCACTCCAGGATAGGGTTCCTCATTTTCCTTCATGTAGGTCCAGTCGACCCACCTCATATCACACACTATGGGCTTCTTGTCCAACAAGATTGTCTCATAGAAGTCTTGCTGCTCCTTGGTGTGGAACCTATAATCTACAGCAGTCCTTCTCCTGGTGGCATATGGATCTGATTCTCTCCATAGCCTCAACCCTGAGTCTCTCCTGATCTTCATGTTCTCAGCCACAGGATGAGCATCATTGTGGTATGGGATCTTGGGTTTGAGCTTCCTTAAGATCTGCCCATCTTCATCTTCCTCAGCAGCAACCTCAGGCATTGGGGCCTTGTTCTTCTCAGCTGCCGGTATACTCCTGGTATTTCCCTTTGGTGCAATCTTGGGCTTGGAGGCAGCTTTGGGTGCTTCTTTGGGCTTTGATGTTGCATCCCCTGACTTTATAGCATCACCCATCAGCTTTTATGCCTTGAGTGCTGGTTCATCAACCTCTTCTCCCTCTTCCATCATGGAAGGTTGCCCGACAACTCTGGCCATGGTCTTCTTGACCCTTTCCTTCCTTTTCTTTCCTTCTGCAGCTGGCTCTTTGGGATCAGGCTTTTCAGATACTTGAGTTGATCCTATGGCTTTGGACATTGGCTGTCTTCCTGCTGGCCTTTTGATCTTCATGCTTGGCTTTACTGCAGTTGAGCTGAGCACCTTCTTGAATACTACCTTCTTGGAAGTAGCCTCATCTTCAACAACAACATAATCCTCATCCTCAGAGTCTGAGGTTCTCTTCCTTCTAGCTCTTGTGGCTGCTTTGGGCAAGTTGCTTGGAGTGCTTCTGCTCCCTTCATCTGAGCTGCTAGAGGGACTAGTGCCCTCACTCATGTGAATCTGCTCTGCTGACTTGTTCTGACTATCACTTTGGTCTGACATGCTGCAAATCACTGACTGCTGACCCTGTGAATAGTTATATAGGAGATAGAGTGGATGAGCATCACAAAATGCAGAGATTTTTGCAAAAGAATGATTCAAAAAAAAACTTAGTTTTAGTTTCCACAGAAAGCATTTCGGATCTATCGATTTTCAAACTAGGTGATACCGAAGAAGTTTTGGAACCTAAACTAGTGAACTCGGTCAGACCGAGTCACAGTTCGCTGGCACCGAGACTGCTAGGGTTTCACAAAGTTCTAAAATTGGTCACACCGATTTGTAATTATTGGTCAGACCGAGACTTACTAGTGCAATGGCGTTAGCCAAATCGGTGCGACTGAGTTTTTCAACTCGGTGGGTCCGAGATGGTTTTGGCGGAAACCTAACCCTAAATTTTCGAATCCCATCTATTCTAAGGATAATTTTGACTGGATAGGAGTATCTCAATCGTGGCATGATGCATTACGAACACAATGTGCTGAGAATTAGATGAGGATAGCACTGTGATCGAGTTCATACCCTAGTTCGGTTATGAACTCGCTACAGCGGCAACGGCGGAGAAGAAATCCGTTGACGGCAGCGGAGACCAGCGATAGGAGGCGGATGGCGACGGTGTTGACGATCCGTAGACCTAGTAGGCAGAGTGAGCTATGGGCGGGCTAGGAGTTTTGGAGAAAGTTTTCCAAATTTTCCCGTGAGTATATATAGCCCGACACTGTCGGTGTGACCGAGTGGAACAACTCGGTGGCACCGAGATGCATAACTGTTAACAGTTACAGCAACTCGGTGTGACCGAAAAGTTCAAATCGGTTGCACCGAGATTGAAAACCTAGATCGACTTAGTGATCTCGGTAGGACCGAAATGGAGGAATCAGTCAGACCGAAAATCACAAAGAAGTTTTGGAAGTTTAAGTCTATGACGAATCGAGGACTCCAAGTGCTCCTCACACAGAGTGGTTCGAATCTGACTTAATCAAATTTTGTGATGTAGCATGAACAGAGTTTGAGATGAGAAAAAGCATAGATAGCTAGAGAAGGTTCTTAGGCATTCTTGTCCATCCACTTGGCCAAAGAAAAAGAAACCAATCAATCAAAACAACAAGTGGATGTCCTTGAATGAGTAAAATATGCAACCAACATGCTCACACAATAAAATGACAAATGAAATATGTGGCAAAGCATGCACAACCAATTCTAGCATCTATCAAACAATTGGCGATGACTAGGTCATCTATATATGA
This sequence comes from Triticum dicoccoides, assembly GCF_002162155.2. Lineage (NCBI taxonomy): Eukaryota > Viridiplantae > Streptophyta > Magnoliopsida > Poales > Poaceae > Triticum > Triticum dicoccoides. Next base: position 557,542,381 of record NC_041393.1, on the reverse strand, counting down.
GTATATTGACTTAGGAGTCAAATGAGAACATTTGATCATAGGTCATACTCATCGTTTAAGCTCAAGTGGGGTTACCACTTTTACATAATGCATTGATGTGTTCACATCATTAGAGTTGCTTTGACTCAATTCTTTAGAGTTAAGTTCCCCCTAGATGTGAGATCCCCCCTTAGAGGGATGAACTAACCTTGGGTTTTGTCGATGATGACTTCATGTAGGTGTTGAAGAGGTGGATGCTCAATATTGATGTAGATCTTTTGGAGCAATCCTTTGGAGTGAGTTGCACTTTCAATACCTACACGGGTTGGTCCCACAAGGAACAAACAAGAATATCCGTAGACATAGAGTGATGCATACATGATATGATGTCCATGAAAACATTAGGTTACCTTGTCCGTTGCCTTACCAACATGAGGGTTTGTGAATCCTTGAACTAGTGCAAGATGTGGAAGTTGATTGCACTTGTCCTTGCCATAATGGTATGAGTGAAGAATGTTGGCGGAGTCACCCTCAAGAACTCTCTAGTTCTTCTTCTTTGGGATCCACATCATCTTGATGGGAATCCTTGGTGTAGTAGTTGTGCTTGATGAAGTAGAACTTGACCTAGTCTTGGGAACCCACTTGACCAAGGCCTTAGGTGCTTCTTCAAATGTATCAATCTCCTCTTGAAGCTTGTCCTTGCCTTTGTTCTTGTGGTCTTGTGGTGGAAGATCATCTTGTGCTTGTGTCCCCTTGAAGGAAGTAGGATCATACTTCTCTTGTTGACGAACAAACTTTGTCTTGGGGTATTGATCTTCTTCCCACTCAACTCCATTGGCATTGAACTTTCGTTCAAAACCAACACCTTGATTCTTCCGGTGCCTTCCTTGCTTGCGTACAATTTCCTCAAATTGCTTACTCCCAGCAAGGCTCTTGTATACACCTTTCTCTATAATTACCTTCAATAAGCTATTTTCTTGCTCAAGTGTAACTTGGCTAAGAGTATCATTAGTGGAATCAAGAGAATTACTAGAAGCAACAATATTGGATTTAGCATAATCATTGTTACTACTAGAGGAAGAATCTTTCTTGTTCTTGTTACTAGACTTGACTTGAGGCATGTAAGTAGATAAGAGTAAACGCTTGGCAATATGATAAGAACTTTTCTTGCGAAGATCATCATTGATTGCCTTTAAGAACTCATGCTCTTGCTCAAGATTGAGCTTTTCAAAGCGTAACTTCTCATGAGCCCTTAAAAGTTCTCGATGATTTTCGAAGATAGTTTCATGACCTAACTTAAGAGTGTTTAGTTCTTTAGTTAGAAGCTCAATCTTCTCCTTATCATTGTCATTCGTTTTATCTTGTTTAGCATGATTAATTGACGTTTCATCATAGTATTCATGACTAGAGTTGTCAACAAGTAAATCATCATCACCTAGCAAGTCATCTTCATCACTATTGAAATCAACATACTCGGGATGAGTTACCTTAGGGCCTTTAGCCATGAAGCATCTTCCAATTCCTTCATTTGGTGAGTCAAATATGTCATAGGAGTTGGTTGACACAAGAGCTAGACCGGCAACACCTTCATCTTGAGTATGTTCAGAGTCAGAGTGATAGCTTCTCTCGGAGTGATGTTCAGAGTCGGAACCGGATACCCATTCACCAACATGAGCTTGATGTCTTCGTTTTGTGTAGCTCTTTGATGACTTGTCCTTCCTTCCCGAATATTTGCTTCTCCGTGAGGGTCTTCGTTCATAATGATCATCTCTACTCCTTCTCTCTCTTGGCGGTGATTCTTCTCTTCTACTTCTTCTCTTTGGAGAATCTTCTCTTCTTTTGTAGGGTGCCGTACACTCATTGGAATAGTGTCCGGGTCTCCGACAATTGTAGCAATTGCGCTCTCGACTGGAAGATCTCTTGTCATTGTTGGACCTTGACTTAGAGCTTCTTTCTTTGCTTCTACTCTTGTAGAATTTGTTGAAATTCTTCACCATTAAGATCAATTCTTCATTGAAGGTTTGTTTCTCACTTGATGATGTGGGGGCTTCACATGAGGCTTTGTAAGCACCACTTGACTTGTTGTGAAGTTCCTCCTTATCCTTGAGTGACATCTCATGAGCAACAATTCTACCAATGACCTCCGTTGGCTTGAGATTCTTGTAATTGGGCATCATTTGAATTAATGTGCACACGGTATCATATTTTCCATCCAATGCTCTTAGGATCTTCTTGATGATGAATCTGTCGGTCATCTCTTCACTCCCTAAGCCGGCAATCTCATTTGTGATAAGAGCAAGCCTAGAGTACATTTCAGCGACACCTTCACCATCCTTCATTTTGAACTTGTCAAGCTGACTTTGGAGCACATCCAACTTGGATTACTTGACGGAGTCGGTACCTTCATGCATATCAACCAAAGTGTCCCAAATTTCCTTTGCATTCTCAAGACGGCTGATTTTGTTGAATTCTTCAGGGCACAATCCGTTGAAGTTGATATCACAAGCTTGAGCATTGTATTGCAGCATCTTCAATTCTTCAGCATTAGCTTCACGGTTCGGCTCTCTCCCATCAAAGAATTCACCTTGCAAGCCAATACAAATAATAGCCCAAACGGCGGGGTTATGTCCAAGAATATGCATTTTCATCTTATGCTTCCAACTAGCAAAATTAGTTCCATCAAAGTAAGGACCTCTAAAGTGATAATTTCCCTCGCTAGACGCCATACTCTCCTAGGTTTTGAAACCAAAGCTATGACCACCAAAAACTATGGAAATCAAAGCAAATGGAGACCAAAGCTCTGATACCACTTGTAGGACCTTGAAGTATGTCTAGAAGGGGGGTGATTAGACTACTTGACCAATTAAAAACTTAACCTTTTCCCAATTTTAGAGTTTGGCAGATTTTAGCAATCTTTGGACAAGTCAAGCAATCATCACACAAATCAAGCAAGCATGCAAAGAGTATATAGGCAGCAAAAATTAAAGCATACAACTTGCAAGAAAATAAAGGGAAGGGTTTGGAGGATTCAAATGCAGTTGGAGACACGGATGTTTTTGGCGTGGTTCCGATAGGTGGTGCTATTGTACATCCACATTGATGGAGACTTCAACCCACGAAGGGTAACGGCTGCACGAGTCCACGGAGGGCTCCACCCAAGAAGGGTCCATGAAGTAGCAACCTTGTCTATCCCACCATGGTCTCACCCACGAAGGACTTGCCTCACTAGCGGTAGATCTTCACGAAGTAGGCGATCTCCTTGCCCTTACAAACTCCTTGGTTCAACTCCACAATCTTGTCGGAGGCTCCCAAGTGACACCTAGCCAATCTAGGAGACACCACTCTCCAAGAAGTAACAAATGGTGCGTTGATGATGAACTCCTTGCTCTTGTGTTTCAAATGATAGTCTCCCCAACACTCAACTCTCTCTCATAGGATTTGGATCTGGTGGAAAGAAGATTTGAGTGGAAAGCAACTTGGGGAAGGCTAGAGATCAAGATTCATATGGTAGGAATGGAATATCTTGGCCTCAACACATGAGTAGGTGGTTCTCTCTCAGAACTGGTAAGTTGGAAGTGTAGGTTTGTTCTGATGGCTCTCTCCACGAATGAAGAGGAGGTGGAGGGATATATATAGCCTCCACTCAAAATCTAACCGTTACACACAATTTACCAATCTCGGTGGGACCGAATCAACAAACTCGGTCATACCGATTTAGTAAACCTAGTGACCGTTAGGATTTTCGGTGGGATCGAAATGCCACTCGGTAGAACTGATATGGTTAGGGTTAGGGCATAACATAATCTCGGTGAGACCGATTACACAAACTCGGTGAGACCGATTTTGGTAATTAGCTAACCAGAGAGTTGGTCAGGTAAACTCGGTGGGACCGATTTGCTCTTTTCAGTGAGACCGAAATGTTACAAAAGGGAAACAGAGAGTTTACATTGCAATCTCGGTGGGACCGATCGCTCACTCCGGCTAGACCGAAACGTTACAAAGGGAAACAGATAGATTACAATCCCATCTCAGTGAGACCGAGATCCCTATCAGTAAGACCGATTTGCCTAGGGTTTGTGGCAGTGGCTATGACATTTGAACTTGGTGGCGCCGGATAGAAAGAATCGGTGTGACCAATTTTTGCTTTAGGTTTAGGTCAAATGTGGATGTGGGAAAGTAGTTAAGAGTATTTGGAGCATATCACTAAGCACATGAAGCAAAAGGCTCATTAAGCAACACCTCATCCCTCCTTGATAGTATTGGCTTTTCCTATAGACTCAATGTGATCTTGGATCACTGAAATATAAAATGTAGAGTCTTGAGCTTTTGAGCTTGAGCCAATCCTTTGTCCTTGATATTTTGAGGGATCTACTTTGATCATCCATGCCATGCCATTCATTGAGCTTCCTGAAATAATAGTCTTGGAATAGCATTAGCTCAATGAGCTATATGTTGTTATGAATTACCAAAACCACCTAGGGATAGTTGCACTTTCAGCCGGTGACGCCAAAGTCTCTGAAGTAAGTTCATGAAGGGATGATGAAGCCCCCAGTCCAAGCAAGGAGACGGAGCAAGTCGGTGAGGAGATGTTGCAGCTGCCATGTCAGCCGAGGTGTTGAAGTAGTTCGACGTGATGGACATCGGCTCGATGAAGTAATGGTTCAGCCATGCCGATGCAGGTCGTAACTTGTGATGTGGTCAATGCTGGCTTGATGAAGTGATCGTGTAGCGATGCCGGTGTGCCCGCTCCGTGTAATCCGTGGGGCGGCGATGTTGGTGATGTTTTATCCTTCGCGATGCCAAACTATTGTTCGGCTGGTCCGAGATGATGATCCGAAGAAGTTGAGCTCGGCTCAACAAAGAGATGACGTGTCTAGCACCGGCCGGCCGCCGTGGAGTGATGTTGTCGGGCTGGGTTGACACCGGCGCGACGGTGAAAATTATATTGGAAAAATACTTATAATATTAGTGGGATGTGTTTGAGAATAAAACACAATACCCCATACAAAAACTTCTTTCAAAAAGGATGTCCAAAATCCCGTTCATAAAGAAAATGAACTCGGGTCGGATTCGTTCTCGCGCAGAAAACAGATCCGAAAAGTGATACACTAATCAGAAGGTTTTCGGAGTTTGGACGGTCGGATCGAGCTGAATTTTTCACAGGTGGTAGATATAGGAATTCCGCAGCTGATCAATGGTTGGATCTTCCGAAGGACGTCCGAGCTAGATGCTGGACACCACGCTCCAAACTCGTCCAGATTCTCATCCAGATTCAACACGGCTCTGGTATATCGGAGATTGCCGGAGATTCCTCCATCGGAACTCGACGAAATTTTGCAGTGTTGTTGTATACTCAATAACGTACAATTCCACCGAAGCAATCATTTAAGTGACACTCAAGGAGGCATGACGGCGGATACAAGTTCGTTGTCCAGAAAATAGCACGGTCGCCCGAGGGCAATGCTGACGTTGAGCCCCCGAGCTCTGCTACCTCTTGAGCTTGCGTTGGTTTTCCTTGAAGAGGAAAGGGTGATGCAGCAATAGTAGCGTAAGTATTTCCCTCGGTTTTAAGCACCAAAGTATCAATCCAGTAGGAGACTCCTCTCAAGTCCCATGCACCTACACAAACAAACAAGAACACGCAACCAACACAATAAAGGGGTTGTCAATCCCTTCATGGCGACTTGAGAAAGTGAGATCTGATAGAGATAATACGATAAGATAAATATATTTTTGGTATTTTTATGATATAGATTGGAAAAGTAAAGATGCAAATAAAAGTAGATAGCAAACTTATATGATAGGAGATAGACCCGAGGGCCATAGGTTTCACTAGTGGCTTCTCTCAAGATAGCATAATTATTACGGTGGGTGAACAAATTATGTCGAGAAATTGATAGAAAAGCGAATAATTATGAGATTATCTAGGCATGATCATGTATATAGGCATCACGTCCGTGACAAGTAGACCGACTCCTGCCTGCATCTACTACTATTACTCCACACATTGACCGCTATCCAGCATGCATCTAGAGTATTAGGTTCATAAAGAACAGAGTAACGCATTAAGAAAGATGACATGATGTAGAGGGATAAACTCATGCAATATGATATAAACCCCATATTTTTATCCTCGATGGAAACAATACAATACGTACCTTGCTGCCCCTGCTGTCACTGGGAATGGACACCGCAAGATTGAACCCAAAGCTAAGCACTTCTACCATTGCAAGAAAGATCAATCTTTTTGGCCAAACCAAACTGATAATTCAAAGAGACTTGCAAAGATAACTTAATCACACATAAAATAATTAAGAGAAGATTCAAATATTTCTCATAGACAAACTTGATCATATACCCACAATTCATCGGATCTCGACAAACACACCGCAAAAAGAGTTACATCGAATAGATCTCCAAGAAGATCAAGGAGAACTTGGTATTGAGATTCAAAGAGAGAGAAGAAGCCATCTAGCTAATAACTATGGACCCGAAGGTCTGTGGTAAACTACTCACAACTCATCGGAGAGGCTATGGTGTTGATGTAGAAGCCCTCCATGGTCGATTCCCTCTCTGGCAGAGCGCCGGCGAAGGCTCCAAGATGGGATCTCACGGATACAGAAGGTTACAGTGGTGGAAATAATTTTTCGTGGTCGCCTCTGATGTTTTCGGGGTTCGTGGGTATATATAGGAGGAAGAAGTAGCCGGTGGATGCCCGAGGGGCCCACGAGAAAGGGGGCATGCCCAGTAGGGGGCACCCTCCACCCTCGTGGCTTCCTCGATTGCTTCTTGACTTGCACTCCAAGTCCTCTGGATCACGTTCGTTCCAAAAATCACGCTCCTGAAGGTTTCATTCCGTTTGGACTCCATTTGATATTCCTTTTCTTCGAAATACTATAATAGGCAAAAAAGGCAATACGGGCTGGGCCTTTGGTTAGTAGGTTAGTCTCAAAAATGATATAGAAGTGTAAAGTAAAGCCCATAAACATCCAAAACAACTAATATAATAGCATGGAACAATCAAAAGTTATAGATACGTTGGAGACGTATCAAGCTCCATGGATGATTCCTCCATGATCTTGATGGAGATCGAAGTTGATGTTGATGAAGGCCCTCATCCGAACATGACGATCGGAGGTAGGGCGTAGTCCTCGGTCAAGCTAAGGTGACCAGTCGAGCTGGTGACGAAGAAGCCGACATCGCAGTTGATCTGCAGCTGAATCAATGACCCTTTTTGCCGCTCACACAATGAAACTCTCAATGAAAGCATCATTGTCGGTGTCAAAACTGGCAGATCTAGGGTAGGGGGTCCCAAGCTGTGCGTCTTAGGATCAATGGTAACATGAACACGGGATTTTACCCAGCTTCAGGCTCTCTTGATGAGATAATACCCTACATGCTGCTTGATTGACTTTAATGAGTATAGGGGTCACAAGAGTTGATCTACCCCGAGATCATATGTTGTGGTCGAAACCCTCAAGGTATGATGAGTAATGTCATAATGATCTATCGACTAGCCTGGCCTCGGTTTATATAATGTACCAAAGGCCTAGGATAACAAGAGTCCTAGCCGAATACGCTGGTGGGGAGGAGTCCTTGTCTTGATCACCAAGTCTTGTAGAATCTTCCTTGTGTATACTTCGGCTATCCAGACTGGCCCATGAGCAAACATCCATGGGGGTCTGTCGGGGTTATATCGCGGGTGGGTTCGTGAGACGACAGATGCCACGAGGTGGCTTGTGGTGAGGGCAAGACTTCTTTGGAGATCCGGGGACGAGATTGGGCAAACAGCATGCGGTGATTTACCCAGCTTCGGAGCTCTCCGGAGAGATAATACTCCTACTGCTGCATGTCTGAATATATATGCAGTGTATATGTCTGGCAGTACAAAGTTGCTCCTGGAGCTGTATTTGAGAGAGGCAGTAGCCGAGAGCTAGCTAGCTAGTGATCGCATCTGCCTGATCATGTGTGCGTGTGTGAGTCCATACGTGAGGGAGAGAGTGGATGGATGGATGTGTGCTTGTTTATATAGTGTGACCTAGCTTGTGGAGTAAGCCATGTAGGCATGGGTGTGTGCTTGGGATGTAAGCTAGTGTAGCTTACATCCCAAGCTGTGTGTAGCTTGGAAGCTAGGCTAAGTTTTGTCCCTGGGGCATTTTATAAATCAATGCCTGCGGGACAAAGTACACTATAGATGATGCTGTGTGTGGCGAGCGAACAGTGTATGCTTTATCAGCAACAGTGGTCGCAGTATGGCCATCTTGTCGGTGTCGGGTCAGATGAGACGCCGTAGTTGACTTCGCGTAGCAGGTCGGCTGGAGCAGCCGAACAGGGACCCGGCCGGGCGGCCGGGTTGAGGAGTCCGGCCGAGTTGAGGGAGTTGGCTGGGTTGAGCAACCCGGCCAAGTGCGAGCCGAGTTGAGGGGTGTTGCTGGCCCGGGTGTTTTTAAGCATCCTTCGCCGTCTTGGGCCTAGCCAGGGGTCATCCCCCTGACAGTAGCCTCCGAGCTTCCGGGCAACTTGGAAAAGTTGCACGGAGGGTTTTAGCGGGCATCGATGTAGTAGATGGCGTCGAAGATGCCGATTGCAGCCGGCGGCAGGCGTGCAACAGTCGCGGCGTGTTCCGGGTGGGGGCGCGCGAGCGCACCCACTGGGTGTAGCCTCCGAGCCTTCGGGCAACTTGGAAAAGTTGCGCGGAGGGTCTTGTTGTTGATGATGAAGCCGACGGTGACGTCAAAGGCGTCGGGTGCGGACACGGAATCCGCCGGCTGATGGGCACGGACGCCTGCCGGACGCGGACGTGGAGTCCGCCTACTAAGTCGGGGCGCGAGGCCCTGCTGGATGTGGACTCGGAGTCCGCCGGCTGAGTGGGGGCGCGCGAGCGCACCCACTAGGTGTAGCCTCAAAGCCTCTGGGCAACTTGGAAAAGTTGTGCGGAGGGTCTTTGTCGGTGTCAAAACCGGCGGATCTCGGGTAGGGGGTCCCGAACTGTGCGTCTAGGCGGATGGTAACAGGAGACAAGGGACACGATGTTTTACCCAGGTTCGGGTCCTCTTGATGGAGGTAAAACCCTACGTCCTGCTTGATTGATATTGATGATGTGGGTATTACAAGAGTAGATCTACCGCGAGATCAAGGAGGCTAAACCCTAGAAGCTAGCCTATGGTATGATTGTTGTTCGTCCTATGGACTAAAGCCATCCGGTTTATATAGACACCGGAGAGGGCTATGGTTACACAGAGTCGGTTACAATGGTAGGAGATCTAGATATCCGTATTGCCAAGCTTGCCTTCCACGCCAAGGAAAGTCCCATCCAGACACAGGACGAAGTCTTCAATCTTGTATCTTCATAGTCTTGGAGTCCAGCTGATGATGATAGTTCGGCTATCCGGACACCCCCTAGTCCAGGACTCCCTCAGTCTTGGTGTTGATGCTGAAGCCGATGGTGATGTCGAGGTTGCCGAGCGGGGACAGGAGTCCGCCGGCTGGACGGTGCAGGGCCCTCTCGGACGCGGACGCGAAGTCCGCCGGCTGAGTGGGGGCGCGCGAGCGCACCCACTGGGTGTATCCTCCGAGCCTCCGGGCGACTCGAAGAGTCAGCCGGAGGGTCTTGCTGTTGATGATGTGGACATCGGCGATGGAAACGCCGGTTGCGGCCGGCGTTGGGCCCGCAACCCGCATGTAGCCTCCGAGCCTCCGGGCGAGGAGGGGGTTCCCCACAGCGATGATCGTGCAAAAGACAAGGTTAGTCCGTGCAGATATATCAAATATTTTATTTTTAGCATTGCAAGTTTTATGCGGAGGGTGCCGACTCGGTTTCGTCCGAGCCCCCTTCAGTCTTGTTCATGCCCCTTATGCTCTTTGGCTTTGCCTCTTGTTAGCTAGATAGCTCGGAGCCGCCCTCTAACTATTACGAAGAGTGGCCGCGGAGTGGAGCATACAGTACTCGGACTACAGGAGCAGATTCGACCGAGTAGATACTCATAAAGGAAATGGCCGGGTTGCCCAAGTCGTCTTCTCCCTGACTTTTTCGTGTGGGGTGACCTCCAGCTTTTGTTCTCGCTTGTCGGACAGCCGCGCTGCGGTCTGTGGGTGAGAGTGGGCCTTCGGTACCGTATGCGGGAATGAACGAATCGGGCCGAGCGGCCAGCCTCCGGGCCGAGACTAGCCGACGCCGGGGTGAATAGTGATGCAATTGTAATAAAGGCAGGAGTGGTCCCCAAGTGTCGTTCGGGGTTATCCGGGTTTGCACGTGGTGCGAAAGTATGTAGGTAAAAAACTCACATTGATTTTCGTGTAGATGAGGCAGAGGTTGTCGATGATAGCCGGCGCGGCTTGGCGCTAGCGCGCTGACACACCCACTGGGGGTAGCCTTTGAGCCTCCGGGTGCTTGAAGGGGGGTCCCGGCCGGTCGGGCCCGACCGGCCCGACGACAGAGCGGGACGCGGCTGAGCCGGCTTGTACAGCCTACCAGGCGTCGAGACGGGTGGGATCGTTGGGCGGGCTCTCCAGTCGGCCCGGTGTCAAAGTAGGCGGGCAGGCCATGCGGGTGTAGCTCGTGATCTTTTTTCTTTTACCCGGCATCATTTTTTTTCTTGTAGCCGGCTTGAGCACACTTTTTTTTTTCTCTACATGAGCAGCAGGCTGAAGCGGGATGCAGCGGAAACCGATAGCCGGGTCGCGGCAGAAGCCAGCGCTGGGGTGGCGAGACGGCCAGGTCGCTGATACGTCTCCAACGTATCTATAATTTTTGATTGTTCCATGCTATTATATTATCTGTTTTGAATGATTATGGGCTTTATTATACACTTTTATATTACTTTTGGGACTGACCTATTAACCGGAGGCCCATCCCACATTGCTGTTTTATTGCCTGTTTGAGTATTTCGAAGAAAAGGAATATCAAACGGAGTCCAAACGGAATGAAACCTTCGGCAACGCGATTTTTTGGAAGATTATCATCCTGGAGACTTGGAGATCAAGTCAGAAGATCCGCGAGGAGTCCAAGAGATAGGAGGGCACCCCCCTACAGGGCGTGCCCCCCTGTCTCGTGGGCCCCTCGAGCACCCCCCGACCGACTTCTTTCGCCTATATATTCCCTCGTACCCTAAAACCATCGAATATCAAGATAGATCGGGAGTTCCGCCGCCGCAAGCCTCTGTAGCCACCAAAAACCTCTCGGGAGCCCTTCCTGGCACCCTACCGTAGGGGGGATCCTTCACCAGTGGCCATCTTCATCATCCCGGTGCTCTCCGTGACGAGGAGGGAGTAGTTCACCCTCGGGGCTGAGGGTATGTACCAGTAGCTATGTGTTTGATCTCCCTCTCTCGTGTTCTCTCTCGTGTTCCCTCTATGGCACGATCTTGATGTATCCCGAGCTTTGCTATTGTTGTTGGATCTTATGATGTTTCTCCCCCTCTACTCTCTTGTGATGAATTGAGTTTCCCCTTTGAAGTTATCTTATCGGATTGAGTCTTTTATGAGAACACTTGATGTATGTCTTGCCGTGCTTATCTGTGGTGACAATGGGTTATCATGTGCCTCTTGATGTATGTTTTGGTGACCAACTTACGGGTTCCTCCCATGAACCTATGCATAGGGGTTGGCACATGTTCTTGACTCTCCGTTAGAAACTTTGTGGCACTCTTTGAAGTACTTTGTGTTGGTTGAATAGATGAATCTGAGATTGTGTGATGCATATCATATAATTATGCCCACAGATACTTGAGGTGACAATGGAGTACCTAGGTGACATTAGGGTTTTGGTTGATTTGTGTCTTAAGGTGTTATTCTAGTATGAACTCTTTTATAGATTGATCCGAAAGAATAACTTTGAGGTGGTTTCGTACCCTACCATAATCTCTTCGTTTGTTCTCCTCTATGAGTGTCTTTGGAGTGACTCTTTGTTGCATGTTGAGGGATTGTTATATGATCTATCTATGTTATTATTGTCGAGAGAACTTGCACTAGTGAAAGTATGAACCCTAGGCCTTGTTTCCTATCATTGCAATACCGTTTACGCTCACTTTTACCACTTGTTACCTTGATGTTTTTATTATTTCAGATTACAAATACCTTTATCTACTATCTATTTTGCACTTGTATCTTCATCTCTTCGCCGAACTAGTGCACCTATACAATTTACCATTGTATTGGGTGTGTTGGGGACACAAGAGACTCTTTGTTATTTGGTTGCAGGGTTGCTTGAGAGAGACCATCTTCATCCTATGCCTCCTACGGATTGATAAACCTTAGGTCATCCACTTGAGGGAAATTTGCTACTGTCCTACAAACATGTGCACTTGCAGGCCCAACAACGTCTACAAGAAGAAGGTTGTGTAGTAGACATCAAGCTCTTTTCTGGCGCCGTTGCCGGGGAGGTTAGCACTTGAAGGTATATCATTAGATCTTGCAATCGAATCTTTTTGTTTCTTGTTTTATCACTAGTTTAGTTTATAAAAGAAAATTACAAAAAAATGGATTTGAGTTTGTCTCATACGCTTCATCTTTGTAATATCTTTCGTGAGAATGATGGAAAGGAAAATTGTGCTCAAGTGCTAGAAGAAGAATGCATTAGAATGTTTGGTACTAGATATTTGTAAGATGAGCATGATTGCAATGTTGTTAGTATGAATTCCTTGAATATCCATGATGCTAATGATATGCAAAGCCACAAGCTTGGGGAAGCTATCTTTGATGAATATGATATTTTTTGTCCCCCAAGTTTTGATGAGAATATTTATTATGATGAAAGCATGCCTCCTATTTATGATGATTATATTGATGAAAGTGGGTTTGGAAGAGTGTCAACTTTAGGAAGTAGTGATCCCACTATTTTGGAGGATATTGAATCTTATTGTGATGAACATGAAAGTGGATTTGGAAGAGTGTCAACTTTATTTAGTGATGATTCCACTATTTCGGAAGAGGTTTCAATCGATTATGATGAGAACAAAGTTGCTATCTATGATGATTATTGTGATGACTTGTATGCTATTAGGAATAATGATAACCATGAAACTTGTCATCATGATTTTAGTTTTCAATTGGATTATGCCTCACATGATAGTTATTTTGTTGAGTTTGCTCCCACTACTATTCATGGGAATAAATTTGCTTATGTGGAGAGTAGTAAAATTTTATGCAAGTAGATCATGAAAATAATGCTTTAGGTGCTTGTTATATTGTTGAATTCATTCATGATGCTACTGAAAATTATTATGAGGGAGGAACATATGCTTGTAGGAGTTGCAATAATGTCAAGTTTCCTCTATGTGCTTCAATTTTAGAATTTTTGCTTGTTTTACCTTCCTATGCTAGTTGATTATTGTTCCCATAAGTTGTTTGCTCATAAAATCCCTATGCATAGGAAGTGGGTTAGACTTAAATGTGTTAGTCATATTCTTCATGATGCTCCTGTTATGTTTCAATTCTTATCTTTTATGTGAGCATCATTGCCATCATCATGCCTAGCTAGAAAGGCATTAAAGAAAAACGCTTGTTGGGAGACAACCCAATATTTATCCTTACTGTTTTTGTGTGTCCACATGATTATGCTACTGTAGTAATCATGTTTTATAGCTTTTGTTTCAATAAAGTGCCAAGTAGAACCTTTGGGAAGACTTGGGTGAAGTTTATATGATCTTGCTGTAAAAAACAGAAACTTTTGCGCTCACGAGAATAGCTGCCATTTCTTACTGGAGAGAGCTTTTAGGTTGATTCTTTTTGCAGTTGATTAATAGACAAATTTCTCAGGTCCAGCAATTTAGTTCATAATTTTTGGGGTTCCATAAGTATACGTTTGATACAGATTACTACAGACTGTTCTGTTTTTGACAGATTCTGTTTTCATTGTGTTGTTTGCTTATTTTGACGAATCTATGAGAAGTATCGGAGAGTTTGAACCATAGAGAAGCTAGAATACAGTAGGTTTTACACCAATATGCATTTAGAATGAGTTCATTACAGTACCTAAGCGGTGATTTATTTTCTTATACTAACGGAGCTTACGAGTTTTTTGTGGTTGAAGTTTTCAAGTTTTGGGTAAAGATTCGATGGACTATGGAATAAGGAGTGGAAAGAGCCTAAGATTGGGGATTCACAAGGCACCCCAAGGTAATATTCAAGGACAACCAAGAGCCTAAGCTTGGGGATGCCCCGGATGGCATCCCCTCTTTCGTCTTCGTTCATTGGTAACTTTACTTGGAGCTATATTTTTATTCGCCACATGATATGTGTTTTGCGTGGAGCGTCATTTTATCTTGTTAGTATTTTCTGGCTGTTAGTTAGATTAATGTTTTGCATCTTTAGTTTCAATAAAAAAGTCGAGGATAGCCTTTGCCATGCTTATTTTGCTAGTATACATGTTGCTGTTTGAAAACAGAAAGTTTACCGCTGTTGCAAAAATTCCCTAGAAAATTCAGAGAATGGTATAATGTTGAATCTTTTTGCATGTTAAGCTCTGATAAATTTTTACAGTGGGAATTTTAGTTCATAATTTTTGGAGTCAGGGAAGTATTGTTACTCTTGCATTCTTTACAGACTGTACTGTTTTGGCAGATTGCTGTTATGTTTGCATTGTTTGCATATGCTTGCTTGTTTAATGATTCTATTTGAGGATAGGAGTATTAAATATGCAGAGGCATTTAGTATTCAATGTTGAATAATAATGTTAGTGATTTGTTACATTAGAAGATGATATGGTTTTGCATTGGTTTATACTAGCCTATCTCAAGAATTCTTGTTGAGTTTGTTGTGAATGAAGCTTTTTTTAAAAAGAGAAACCGTGACATGAAAGGAATTAAGGAGACACAAAAGCTCAAGCTTGGGGATGCCCAAGGCACCCCAAGATAATATTTCAAGAAGTCTCAAGAATCTAAGCTTGGGGATGCCCCGGTAGGCATCCCACCTTTCTTCTTCGACAATCATCGGTTAGTATCAGTTGAGCCTAAGTTTTTGCTTCTTCACATGAGTTGTGCTATCCTTGCATTGTCATTTTATTTTGTTTTTCTTGCTGCTTGAATACAAAACCAAGATCTGAATTTTTTTAATGAGAGTGAGTCTTCATATAGTTGCATAATTATTTAGCTACTCATTGATCTTCACTTATATCTTTTGGAGTAGTTTGTCGTTTGCTCTAGTACTTCACTTATATATTTTAGAGCACGGCGGTGGTTATATTTTGAAGAAATTGGTAGTATCTCATGCTTCACTTATATTATTTAGAGAGTCCTAAAAAACATGGTAATTTGAATGAAAACTATCATAGGAAGTGAATTGGATGCTATGATCAATTTGATGCTTGATAATTGTTTTGAGATATGGAGGTAGTGATATTAAAGTCATGCTAGTTGGGTGATTATGAATTTAAAGAATGCTTGTGTTGAAGTTTGTGATTCCCATAGCATGCACGTATGGTGAACCGCTTTGTGATGAAGTTGGAGCACAATTTTATTTATTGAATGTCTTCCTTATGAGTGGCAGTCGGGGACGAGCGATGGTCTTTTCCTACCAATCTATCCCCCTAGGAGAATGCGCGTAGTGCATTGGTTTTTGATGACTTCTAAATTTTTACAACAAGTATATGAGTTCTTTTGACTAATGTTGAGTCCATGGATTATACGCACCCTTTCACCCTTCCATTATTGCTAGCCTCTCTTGTACCGTGCAACTTTCGCCGGTACCATACACCCACCATATACCTTCCTCAAAACAGCCACCATACCTACCTATTATGGCATTTCCATAGCCATTACGAGATATATTGCCATTATGAGATATATTATCAATCCGTAGGAGGCGTAGGATGAAGATGGTCTCTCTCAAGCAACCCTGCAACCAAATAACAAAGAGTCTCTTGTGTCCCCAACACACCCAATACAATGGTAAATTGTATAGGTGCACTAGTTCGGCGAAGAGATGAAGATACAAGTGCAAAATAGATAGTAGATAAAGGTATTTGTAATCTGAAATAATAAAAACAGCAAGGTAACAAGTGGTAAAAGTGAGCGTAAACGGTATTGCAATGATAGGAAACAAGGCCTAGGGTTCATACTTTCACTAGTGCAAGTTCTCTCAACAATAATAACATAGATAGATCATATAGCAATCCCTCAACATGCAACAGAGAGTCACTCCAAAGCCGCTAATAGCGGAGAACAAACGTAGAGATTATGGTAGGGTACGAAACCACCTCAAAGTTATCCTTTCTGTTCTATCTATTCAAGAGTTCGTAGTAAAATAACATAAATCTATTGTTTCCGCACAATCCAACATAGAGTTCATACTAGAATAACACCTTAAGACACAAATCATCCAAAACCCTAATGTCACCTAGATACTCCATTGTCACCTCAAGTATCCATGGGCATGATTATATGATATGCGTCACACAATCTCAGATTCGTCCAACCAACATAAAAGTACTTCAAAGAGTGCCCCAAAGCTACTACTGGACAGTCAAGAACGTGTTCCAACCCCTATGCATAGGTTCCCAATGTCACGAGACCCGCAAGTTGATCACCAAAACATACATCAAGTGGATCGCAAGACATATATCAAGTGTCCTCATAAAAGACTCAATCCGATAAGATAACTTCAAAGGGGAAACTCAATTCATCACAAGAGAGTAGAGGGGGAGAAACATCATAAGATCCAACTACAATAGCAAAGCTCGGGATACATCAAGATCGTGCCATAGAGGGAACATGAGAGAGAACACGAGAGAGAGAGAGATCAAACACATAGCTACTAGTACATACCCTCAGCCCCGAGGGTGAACTACTCCGTCCTCGTCATGGAGAGCGCCGGAATGATGAAGATGGCCTCCGGTGATGGGATCCCCCTCCGGCAGGGTGCCGGAACAGGGTCCCGATTGGTTTTTGGTGGCTACAGAGGCTTGCGGCGGCGGAACTGCCGATCTATCTTCTGTTCTGGAAGTTTTACAATACGTAGGTATATATGGGTGCAGGGTGTACATCGGAGGAGCTACGGGGGCCCCACGAGGCAGGGGGCGTGCCTAGGGGGGGCGCGCCCCCCACCCTCATGGGCAGCCCGGGACTCCCCTGACGTGCACTCCAAGTCCATCAGGTAGGTTTCCTTCCAAAATTAACTTCTCCAGTTGATTTCGTTCCGTTTTGACTCCGTCTGATATTCCTTTTCCTCGAAACACTGAAATAGGCATAAAACAGCAAATCTGGGCTGGGCCTCCGGTTAATAGGTTAGTCCCAAAAATAATATAAAAGTGGATAATAAAGCCCAATATTGCCTAAAACAGTAGATAAAGTAGCATGAAGCAATCAAAAATTATAGATACGTTGGAGACGTATCACTGCGACCCGGCGGTGTGGCCCAGCAGCTGCGGAGGCGAGGCGCGCAGGGAGCCAGCGCGCGGGCGGGAGGCCGGGCCGGTGCCGGGCAGCGAGTGGAGGAGCGCCAGGCCGGGTCGCTGATGAGGCCAGCGGCAACACGGCACGGACGCGTTCCAAAACAGCCGGAGGCGCGGGCGCCGCGCAGCACGCAGCCGCGGATGGCGTGGGAGACGAGAGTCAGACTCGACCCGCACGGCCAAGGTGCCAGACGGCCCGGATTGGAGGAAAGGTTGCCGGGGAGGCGAGGCGAAGCAGGAGCTGCAGGTGGAGGCGGATGGCGGAGCGGGCCGGAGCCGTGAGCGCGCGGGCTTGCGGCAGGGTAGCAGCAACGCGCGGCCACGCGAAGGGAGCATCCCGAGCATGTTTTTTTGTGCGAGCAGTGTATGGCCATTGTCGGTGTCAAAACCGGTGGATCTCGGGTAGGGGGTCCCGAACTGTGCGTCTAGGCGGATGGTAACAGGAGACAAGGGACACGATGTTTTACCCAGGTTCGGGCCCTCTTGATGGAGGTAAAACCCTACATCCTGCTTGATTGATATTGATGATGTGGGTATTACAAGAGTAGATCTACCACGAGATCAAGGAGGCTAAACCCTAGAAGCTAGCCTATGGTATGATTGTTGTTCGTCCTATGGACTAAAGCCATCCAGTTTATATAGACACCGGAGAGGGCTAGGGTTACACAGAGTCGGTTACAATGGTAGGAGATCTACGTATCCGTATTGCCAAGCTTGCCTTCCACGCCAAGGAAAGTCCCATCCGGACACGGGACGAAGTCTTCAATCTTGTATCTTCATAGTCTTGCAGTCCGGCCGATGATGATAGTTCGGCTATCCGGACACCCCCTAGTCCAAGACTCCCTCAGTAGCCCCTGAACCAGGCTTCAATGACGACGAGTCCGGCGCGCATATTGTCTTCGGCATTGCAAGGCGGGTTCCTTCTCCGAATAGTTTATAGAAGATTGTGAACACCAGGATAGTGTCCCGCTCTGCAAAATAAATTCCACATACCACCGTAGAGAGAATAATATTTACACAAGTTCAATCTGCTGACGTATTTTGTGGCGTGACGTCACACCACTACCAAGCCTTTACTCGAATTGCTTTTATTGTACCACCTCAGCGCGTTTAGCGAAGCGGTTTCCTTGGCACGTCTTGTCGAAGCAGAGATCGCGTTCCCCTTATTCCGGGATTCCCATCAATACGGACGTGGGTAACCCAACCGCGCCATTGATTGCGGCGCTTGGGAGATAAGCGAGTTTTATCAGGCCGGTGGGGACGCATGTTTTCGTCCGCCCATATAAGGGGATAAAGATCCAACCCTTTTACCTATGCCCTCTTCCTCCTTTGCTTATCCATCTCCGCGAACTCGAGCTCCAGCGCCCAAGTCCGCACATCTCACCTCAACCTTCTCCAACTATGTCCGGAGCGGGAGGCAAGTGGATGGCCTCCTCCGTTATGGAGGGGCACATCCAGAAGCTGCGCAGCGCCGGATATCTGTCCAGCATCATCGCGCACCGGCTCCCCGACGAGGGGCAGCTCATCCCCACCCCCAGGCCCCATGAGAGGGTAGTATTTCTTTCCCATTTCATCCGCGGACTGGGCTTCCCACTCCACCCCTTTGTCCGGGGGCTCATGTTCTACTACGGCCTGGATTTCCATGATCTGGCCCCGAATTTCATCCTCAATATCTCGGCGTTTATCGTCGTGTGTGAGGCCTTCCTCTGCATCTAGCCCCACTTCAGCTTGTGGCTCAAGACCTTCAGTGTCAAGCCGAAGGTTGTGAAGGGCAGCCAAGCGGAGTGCGGGGGCGCCATGGTGGGCAAGATGCCCAACGTTACTTGGCTCGAGGGCACCTTCGTGGAAACCATTAAGGGGTGGCAATCGGGGTGGTTCTACATCACCGAGCCACGTGGCCCTGAATGGGCAGCGGCCCCCGAATTTAGATCTCGCATCCCCATACGGCTCACCTCCTGGAAGGAGAGTGGCCGGACATGGGGTGATTCGGAGGAGCTGACCGGACTTCAAGCCTGCATCCAAAAGCTAGTGAACAAGAAGCTGAAGCTTGTCAACGTAGTCCAGGTCATGCTCATTCGCCGGATTCTCCCGTGCCAACAACGGGACTTCAATATGTGGGAGTTCGATCCGGCGCAGCACCAGACTTTGAACGGGCTCTTCGACACTACGTATGAAGAGGCCTGGAGGGTGCTGTTTAAGGGCGCCGAGGCTCCTGCATCCGCTACCGAAGATCGCGGATTCAGCTCGCAGCGTCCGGCTAACGAGGTAAGCGACTTTGCCCTTTATGGGACACTTGTCTTCCATAGTTTGACTCTATGCGGGATCTAAACCCCTCCTTTGACAGGATTGGCTGAAGAAGGCCGAACAGACTATCTGTCTGGCCCCATTGCCAGAGGACCCAGCGGACGCCCGCTTAACGGGGCTGCTGGCTCCGGCACCTCATGTGGTGCTGGAGAAGAAGGCCAAGAAGAAGGCCACGGGCACTCGAAAGAGTTCCCGTTTTCAGGTGTCATCAGATGATGACTCCGAGGCAGACTCCTCCCACAAAGGCGAGGAGGAGAAGAAGGAGGCCTCTCCCCCAGCGGGGGGCGGGAAGAAAAGGAAGGCCTCCCCAGTGAGGGAGGCCGAAGGGTCCAAGAAGGGAAGGACTCTTCCCCCGGACTGCTCCGCCAGCGCCGGCGATGACGACGAGGATTGGCCTCCAAGGGCCAAGCCTCTGGCGAGATCGTAAGTATCCGGACTCCCGAATAACTTCATGGTTTTTCTTTTCGCCACATGGTGTCTTTCTAATGCCGCATACAACCCTGCAGTCCACCCAAGGATGATCTTCCTGCTTCGTCAAGCGGGTCCTTGTGTGCGTCGGATATGGATTCTCTTCCGACCGCATCCAACCCCCGTGATGCGAACGATGCCGAGGTGGGATCCCGGGAAGGGACCCGCCAGGAGGAGGAGGCCTCGGAGGTGCCGGAGGGCAACCTCCCGGACTTTGCACCGGACTCCGCCCCGGAACCTGTAGTGGCTCCAGAATCCGGCAGGCGGCCTCTTCGTAAGAAGGGCAAGACCCTGACGCCGCCGGCCTCCGTCCAACTGGAGGCGCCGGATAGCTTGCTGGAGGCGCTCAACGGTGCGTCCATCGAAGAGGAACACCTCACTGTTATGAGTGCGGTGATTCAGAAGGTTCAGCTCGCCCAGAGCGGGCTGACCGAAGCCTGCAGCAGCCTTCTAACAGGCTTTGAGGTAAGAATTTTGATATATGTAAAATAATACCGCATAGACAGTAGCCCCTGATGCTTGGTTCGGTATTCGGAAAGAAAAGCCGGACTGAGGATCTAAAAAGATATACGCAGGAGTCATATAAAAAATATGTCAATATGGGATTGCAGGCTGTGCTGCTGACCTCTGCCGCACTGACTGCGGAGGTCAATACTTTGAAGCAAAGCCTCGAGCGGTCCGAGAACGAGCTCGGCCATGCCAAGAGGCAGCTCGAGGACAAGGAAGGTGAGTAACACCTTATTAAAATTGTACGTTACAGAAAAGGATTTGGTTGCAAGAAGAATGATCAGGATAACGTGAGTATTGTAGGGGCCACGAACGAGGTGGCGACCTTGAAGGAGACGGTGTCCGTGGCCGAACGTAATGCGGCCGTGGAGCGCACCGAGCGAGAGAAGCAGGAGGCGCTGGTGGCGGTGGTACAGCAAGAGCTCCAGGCTCTCGTGGAAAAACATGAGAGTTTGGAGCGTGACTCGAAGACTCGAGAGTCCGAGCTTGCATCGGCTCTTGAGAGTGCAAAAGCCGCTAAGGCCGAAGCCTACAAGGCCTTTCCGGAAATCGAGGCGTTGAAGAAAATAGCGGCGGGTAAGGCATTTTTCATGCAAAGTAAGCATGTGAGTGTGAATTACCTATCACTTACCCGAATTCGGAGCTCTCCAGGAGCGTTCGCAGATCTGCCCCGCAGCGTGTCCGATGCTGCCGCTTTCTATAGGGCCAAGGAGGGGAGCACGATGGAGAAGGTCCTCTGGTCTCAGTATGCTGAGGCCGGACATCCGGTGCCCCTTAGCGACTAGCTGAAGCAGTTGGTCGAGCTCCACAAGGTGGCCGAACAGGCCATGAAGGGCCTCATATTTTGGCTGTGGCCTAAGGAGGCCATGCCTGGGAGCTACTTCGGCCTGGTGAGGCGGCTGGTGGATGCGTGTCCATGGGTTGAAGTCATCAAGCACTCCGCCTGTATTGAAGGTGCCCGTCGGGTCCTTTCCCGCGCGAAGGTGCAATGGGGCAAGATGGATGCTGAGAAGCTTGTGACGGACGCGCCACCGCCGGGCAAGGAGTATCGCACGCCCGAGATGTATTATAAGAGTGTCCTGAAGGGTGCCCGCATTATTGCAGGTGAGTGCTCAAAAGATGTAATATTTGAGTAGACTCGCAGTTTGTTATCCTGTGCGCTGAAAACATTGTTCATATGCGCTAAGCAACACTTGCTAATTTAAAATATTACCTTCTGTGCGGTCGTTTATCAAATCTGAGAGATGGCAAGTTGCCGGCTTCAGCCCCCATGCCACGAGTGCTGGGGTGTTCAGGATACATTTGAGCACTCTTGTTCCCATTTTTGGGTCCATCTAGGGAGGCGCTCAACACAATGAACAAGGCAACCGGACTTATAATGCTTGAACACTCTCACTTAGCCATAGAATTCTATAATTTTAAATTTCGGCGAAGCCCCTAGTGTTCGGAGGGCCGAATTTGGGGCTCTATCCACGCCTGGGCCGGACAAAGCCGGTTCCTCGCTCTAAGCGGCATAAGTCTTTAGGGACTCGAAAAAACCTCTCGAACAGCGACCGGCTCTCGCCTCATCATGACGGTCAGTTTTAGCTTTCTCCACTGAGGCGCTCGCCCAGCTCAACTGGGGCACAATCGCAGTGGTTCTCCCAGTGCTACCTTAGCCGATACGATGGAACATAAGGTACCAAAACATGGGAGCCGGGCAAACCCAACTATTGACCCAAGACATGATTCGGAGCCGATGCATATAATGCTATAAGTTCGGGGTGCCGCACTTGTGAAAGTGTTCGGACTTATCACACCATGATGCGGGAAGCATAAGCCCCTGGTGTATTTAGCCGTACCAAAGTGTACGGATGCAACATGTAATATATGTATAAGCAAAAAGGTGTTGCATTGTTTATTCAAGAAATACTGCTGTGAATGCAGAACGATACAAATGGTGCGATAAGCAAAGGATGGGACTATTAAACATGTCCCCCTCAAGGGGTAGGCTGCGGAATGGTGTATAAAACAGATTTAATGCTCGTAATGGAGACCACCTGGATATTCGTCGTAGCCTTTCTCCTTCCCTGGCTGTTGCATCGTGAGTTCGGCAGGTCTACTGCCGGACAAGGCCTCTGATGAACGGAGTCCTGTGGGTAAAAAAAGAGAAAGAAAAAAAAGAACGACACACTTGAGAGCCCCTGGTGTGGTTAAGCCGCATTCTGGGCCTATCGTGGTCGTGCCCCTCCCCATATGCCCATGGTATCTCCAGAGCGTAATGATGTACGCGAAGGACCTGTCTTGAAATTTGGCAGGGGCTGGGGTTGGGGCCGCACTGCTACGCATGCTCGGAACGTGCCAGGTAGTCTTGTTGTAGGTTACTCCGGGTGCGTTTAGCCGTGTCCGGTCGCTTAACGGCCGGACTCGAGAATTACCTTAAGAGGCTGTGCTGTACATCTGCCGCGAGAGCCGCTGTATGTTCCTCCGTTCGGAGAGAGCGTTCAGTGTTTCCGTTGACCGTGATGACTCCTCGAGGGACTGGCATCTTGAGCTTGAGGTATGCGTAGTGCGGCACCGCGTTGAACTTTGCAAACGCGGTACGTCCGAGCAGGGCATGATAGCCGCTGCGGAACCGAACTATGTCGAAGATTAACTCCTCGCTTCAGAAGTTATCCGGGGATCCGAAGACCACTTCCAGTGTAACTGAGCCTGTACAATTGGCCTCTACACCTGGTATGACGCCTTTAAAGGTCGTCTTGGTAGGTTTAATCCTTGAGGGGTCTATGCCCATTTTGTGCACTGTATCCTGATAAAGCAGGTTCAGGCTGCTGCCGCCATCCATCAGGACTCTGGTGAGGTGAAATCCATCGACGATTGGGTCTAAGACCAATGCGGAAAATCCGCCGTGGCGGATGCTGGTGGGGTGGTCCCTTCGATCAAAAGTGATCGGGCAGGAGGACCATGGATTGAACTTCGGGGCAACTGGCTCCATCGCGTATACATCCCTGAGTGCACGCTTCCGCTCCCTTTTGGGTATGTGGGTTGCGTATATCATGTTCACCGTCCGTACTTGTGGGGGGAAACCCTTTTGTCCTCTATTGTTCGGTGGTCGGGTCTCTTCCTCGTCATCGCTATGCAGCCCCTTGTCGTTGTTTTCGGCAATTAACTTGCCTGCCTGCTTGAATACCCAACAGTCCCTGTTGGTGTGGTTAGCTGGCTTTTCGGGGGTGCCGTGTATCTGGCACGAGCGGTCGAGTATTCGGTCCAAATTGGACGGACCCGAGGTAGTTCTTTTGAATGGCTTTTTCCGCTGACCGGGTTTAGAGCCTATGAATCCGGCATTGACTGTTGTATCCTCACTATTGTCGCTGTTAATGCGGCATTTGTTTTTGTTGCGACGCGACCTGCCATTGCGGTCCTTGATATCCGGACTGCCAGAATATTTGTTGAGGTTGTTGCTGCGGGCTAGCCAGCCGTCCTCACCCGCGCAGAAGAGGGTCATGAGTGATGTGAGGGCTGCCATGGATTTCGTTTTTTCTTGTCCTAAGTGCTGGGAAAGCCACTCGTCACGGATGTTATGTTTGAAGGCTGCGAGGGCCTCCGCATCCAGATAGTCGACGATTTGATTTTTCTTAGTTAGGAACCGTGTCCAGAATTGTCTGGCCGATTCTTCTGGCTGCTGAATTATATGGCTTAGG
Organism: Triticum dicoccoides; assembly: GCF_002162155.2. Lineage (NCBI taxonomy): Eukaryota > Viridiplantae > Streptophyta > Magnoliopsida > Poales > Poaceae > Triticum > Triticum dicoccoides. Next base: position 557,518,057 of record NC_041393.1, on the reverse strand, counting down.
TCGTCAGCGTCTGGTGGTCGCACGTACGTGCCTTGGAAGTTATCGAGGAATGCGGCTTCCAGGTCTTCCCAACTCCCAATTGACTCTGCTGGCAAGCTGTTAAGCCAATGTCGGGCCTGTCCTTTAAGCTTGAGTGGGAGGTATTTGATGGTGTGGAGATCATCACCGCGGGCCATGTGGATATGAAGGAGATAGTCCTCGATCCAAACCGCGGGGTCTGTTGTGCCATCATAAGATTCAATGTTCACAGGTTTAAACCCTTCGGGGATTTGATGATCCATTACTTCATCTGTGAAGCATAGTGGGTGTGCGGCGCCTCTGTATTGGGCGATATCACGACGAAGTTCAAGAGAGCTTTGTCTACTGTGTTCGGCCCGGCCGGCCTTACTGTGTCCGGCGCGACGGTTGTCGTCACGTATCAGGGGGCGCCCACGCGATCCATAGATCGATCTTGATTGTCTTGCCTTATCCTCCAATATATCTCACAAGTCCAGAGCGTTCCCCTATGGCCTTGTGATTTTCGAGCGATACCGGGGTACGGTTCTAGTGGAGGGCCCAGAGACCTCTCTGTCGCGGCCACGGGGTGGTCGGTCAGCCGTATTGTCTGCTGGTGATGCAGGTTCATATGCCTCCTCCTCTAATCGGGGGAGCAGCTTGCGTTTAGGGTAGCTTTTGGAGGGGCGTTCGAGCTCATGCTCTTCGGCCGCAAGGACTTCATTCCATCTGTCGGCTAGCAGATCTTGATCAGCTCTGAGCTGCTGCTGCTTTTTCTTGAGGCTGTTTGCCATGGCCATAAGCTTGCGTTTAAAATGCTCTTGTTCGATGGGATCCTCAGGCACGATGAATTCGTCGTCGTGGAGGCTTGCCTCGTCTCCGGAGGGAGGCATGTAATCCTCTACCTCTTCGTCTGCTATTCTCTCATGAGGGCTAGCATCTCCGTCCTCCTGTGCTGAATCTTGCTGGAGGGGGTTGTCTTCGGCACTGTCTAGGGTGTTATTATCTCCGGTGCCAGAATCTTCATTCTTGCTGTGATGGGATTTAGAGCGGCGCCGCTGACGCTGGCCCTTGGGATGTTTCTTGGAGGGGTCATCCTCCGCTGTTCCTTCGCCATTCCCATCCTTTGGGATATCCACCATGTATATGTCATATGATGAGGTGGATTTCCAGTGCCCAGTAGGCGCTGGTTCTTGGTTGTCTCCGGCATCGTCGTCCATACCGTCGATGTCTTCGGAGTTGAAGTCTAGCATGTCGGTTAGATCGTCGACAGTGGCTACTAAGTGGGTGGTGGGTGGGCTTTGAATTTCTTCGTCGTCCGCATCCCAACTGTCCTTACCGCAGTCCGGCTAGGGCTCTCCTGATAACGAGAGATACTTTAGCGAACTCAAGATGTCGCCGAAAGGTGAGTGTTGAAAGATGTCTGCAGCAGTGAATTCCATGATCGGCGCCCAATCGGATTCAATTGGAGGGGGCGCGGGTGCTTCGGAGTCCGGCGAGGAGTCCGGCACCTCGGAGTCACGAGCTTCATGAGGGACAAGGTCAGTGTTCGGCTCCATCACCGTAGAGGTTGCAGCCCCCGAAGCGGTGTCTAGCCATCCGTCCTCGATCTGCGTAGCCGGCTCCGAATTGAGGATTGGAGCGGACTTGTGTGCGGCCTGCAGGGCACTGTCCGGCTGCAGAGCTAAATCATGCCCATCGTGACAGTGCGGCGTGCTCGGTTGTGGCTCGAATCCATCGAAGATAAAGTCTCCGCGGATGTCAGCCGTGAAGTTCAAACTTCCAAACCTGACCTAACGGCCAGGGGCGTAGCTTTCGATCTGCTCTAGATGGCCAAGCGAATTGGCCCGCAGTGCAAAGCCACCGAATACGAAGATCTGTCCAGGGAGAAAGGTCTTACCCTGGACTGCGTCGTTGTTGATGATCGAAGAAGCCATCGAGCCTATCGGTGACGACACAGAGGAACTCTCAATGAAAGCACCAATGTCGGTGTCAAAACCGGCAGATCTCGGGTAGGGGTCCCGAACTGTGCGTCTAGGCGGATGGTAACAGGAGACAAGGGACACGATGTTTTACCCAGGTTCGGGCCCTCTAGATGGAGGTAAAACCCTACGTCCTGCTTGATTGATATTGATGATGTGGGTATTACAAGAGTAGATATACCACGAGATCATGGAGGCTAAACCCTAGAAGCTAGCCTATGGTATGATTGTTGTTCGTCCTATGGACTAAAGCCATCCGTTTATATAGACACAGAGAGGGCTCGGGTTACACAGAGTCGGTTACAATGGTAGGAGATCTACATATCCGTATTGCCAAGCTTTCCTTCCACGCCAAGGAAAGTCCCATCCGGACACGGGACAAAGTCTTCAATCTTGTATCTTCATAGTCTTGGAGTCCGGCCGATGATGATAGTTCGGCTATCCGGACACCCCCTAGTCCAGGACTCCCTCAGCCATCGTCTGGGATGCGTACGAGGCATGCATGGGAAGTGTCTGACTTGTGCATGGATGGTTTGACCATTGTATGACTTGCTTCTAGCTAGCTTTTGTATAGATGATATATGAAGTCGCAGATGGATACAGCCGACCCAAGCAAGGCAACACACGCGCGTGCTGACGGAGGCGGCGTGGAACAGGGGCTGGAGCGGCGAGTGCGCGGATGATGACGCGCCGCGCCGTGCGGCCGTGCCGGGGGCGGAGCACGGCGCAGTTCGGTTGTGATGACGAAGAGGCCGAGGCCGATGACGAGGATGCGCCGCCCCATGTGGTCGCCTCAGGGGCATGTCAAAGTCGACCCCCCGACGCTACCGGAGAGACGGCGCGATGCCGTGATGATGAAGAGGGCGAGGCCGACGACGAGGACTCGCCGTCCCGCATGACCGCTCTGGGGCGGGTTGAAGTAGAGCCCCTGAGCGCTACCGGAGAGACGACGGCAACACCGCGGTGATGATGACGAAGAAGGCAATGCCGACGACGAGGACACGCCGTCTTGAGTAGCCGCCCCGGGGGGTGTGTCGATGTTGAGCCCCCGAGCACAACCGGAGATGGTGTGATGCTGCAGTGATGATGATGAATATGGTCCCGCCCGGACCAATGTTCCGCGGAAGCTGTGGTATCATAGTACCCCACACGGTGGGCGCCAACTGTTGGGGTTATCTCGCGGGCGGGTTCGCGAGATGACAAATGCCACGAGGTGGCTTGTGGTGAGGGCAAGACTGCTTTGGAGATCCAGGGATGGGATTGGGCAAACAGTACGCAGTGATTCACCCATCTTTGGAGCTTTCCAGAGAGATAATACTCCTACTGCTGTGAATATATATGCAGTGTATATGTCTGACAATACAAAGTTTCGCCTGGAGCTGTATTTGAGAGAGGCAGTAGCCGAGAGCTAGCTAGCTAGTGGCCGCATGTGCCTGAGCATGTGTGTGTGTGTGAGTCCATACGTGAGGGAGAGAGTGGATGGATGGATGTGTGCTTTTTTATATAGTGTGAGCTAGCTTGTGGTGTAAGCCATGTAGGCATGGGTGTGTGCTTGGGATGTAAGCTAGTGTAGCTTACATCCCAAGCGGTGTGTAGCTTGGGAGCGAGGCTAAGTTTTGTCCCTGAGGCATTTTATAAATCAATGCCCGGGGGACAAAGTACACTGTAGATGATGCTGTGTGTGACGAGCGAACAGTGTATGCTTTATCAGCAACAGTGGTCACAATATGGCCGTCTTGTTGGTGTCGGGTCAGATGAGATGTCGTAGTTGACTTCACGTAGCAGGCCGGCTGGAGCAGCCAGACAGGGACCCGGCAGTGCGGCTGGGTTGAGGAGTCCGGCCGGGTTGAGGGAGTTGGCCAGGTTGAGCAACCCGGCCAAGTGCGAGCCAAGTTGAGGGGCGTTGCTGGCCCCGGTGTTCTTGAAGCGTCGTTCGCCGTCTTGGGCCTACCCGGGGGTCATCCCCCCGACAGGGTCCTCGGCCCAATCCAACTGATCGGGAGACGACGTGGTGAATACCCCGTAGTCCTGGACACCGTCACCCGCCTTGCAATGCCGAAGACAATCTACGCCGAACTCATCGTCATTGAAGCCTGGTTCAGGGGCTACTGAGGGAGTCCTGGATTAAGGGGTCCTCAGACAGCCGGACTATATACATATGCCAGACTATTGGGCTATGAATATACAAGATAGAAGACTTCGTCCCGTGTCCGGATGTGACTCTCCTTTGTGTGGAAGGCAAGCTTGGTGATTCGAATATGAAGATTCCTTTCTCTGTAACCGACTCTGCGTAACCCTAGACCCCTCCAGTGTCTATATAAACCGGAGGGTGTATTCCATAGGACAAGAACAATCATAATCATAGGCTAGCTTCTAGGGTTTAGCCTCTACGATCTCGTGGTAGATCAACTCTTGTAATACTCATATCATCAAGATCAATCAAGCAGGAAGTAGGGTATTACATCCACCGAGAGGGCCCGAACCTGGGTAAACATTGTGTCCCCCGCCTCCTGTTACCATTAGCCTTAGACGCACAGTTCGGGACCCCCTACCCGAGATCCGCCGGTTTTGACACCGACAACAACCATTGTAAGTACCTGAAACCACATTCTTGCTTACACATCTTTGTAGATTCTAGACTGGGGACGGGTGGGGCATTGGATAGGTGGTAAGGGTTTGTAGGCCTCTAAGCCATGCTTGCTGCTCCACCTCCGACGGCATTTTTATTTTCCAGTGAAGATACACCATTTTTTAGATCTGTAAATTCGATTCATTTTGGCACGAAATATGCACGTCAGTCCCAGCTTTGGGTTGCCATCCACCGCCTAGCTTCCAAGACTTGCTCTCAGACAACCGCTTGGCACTTAAGCCCATAATTTCAGGGAGAAGGGAGGGAGCGATAGTGCCTCTGCATACCCTTGACCGCCCACCCAAGTTGGGCAATGAGCTAAGAGAACCAATGCCATGCTTGTTCTTGATGGCCCATGATACGTCTCCAACGTATCTATAATTTTTATTGTTCCATGCTATTATATTATCTATTTTGGATGTTTTATATGCATTAATATGTTATTTTATATTATTTTTAGGACTAACCTATTATCCTAGAGCCCAGTGCCAGCTTCTATTTTTTTCCTTGTTTTTGAGCTTCGCGGAAAAGGAATACCAACCGGAGTCCAAACAGAATAAAACCTTCGCGATGATTTTTCCTGGACAAAAAGACACCCAGGAGACTTGGAGATCAAGTCGGAAGAGCCAGGAGGCGGCCACAAGGGGGTAGGGCGCATCCCCCCTGCCTTGTGGGCCCCTCGTGACTCCACCGACCTACTTCTTCGTCCTATATATTCCCAAATATCCCCAAACCACCAGAAGCATCCACGAAAACACTTTTCCACCACCGCAACTTTCTGTTCCCATGAGATCACATCTAAGGGCCTTTTCAGGCATCCTGCCGGAGGGGGATTCGATCACGGAGGGCTTCTACATCAACTCTATTGCCCTTCCGATGAAGCGTGAGTAGATTACCTCAGACCTACGGGTCCATAGCTAGTAGCTAGATGGCTTACTATCTCTCTCTCTTTTATTCTAAATACCATGTTCTCCTCGATGTTCTTGGAGATCTATCCGATGTAATCTTCTTTGCGGTGTGTTTGTCAAGATCCGACGAATTGTGGATTTATGATCAGCTTATCTATGAATATTATTTGAATCTTCTTTGAATTCTTATATGCATGATTTGATATGTTTGTAATTCTCTTCGAACTATCGGTTTATTTTGGCCAACTAGATTTGTTTTTATTGCAATGGGAGAAGTGCTTAGCTTTGGGTTTAATCTTGCGGTGTCCTTTCCCAGTGACAGTAGGGGCAGCAAGGCACGTATTGTATTATTGCCATCGAGGATAAAAAGATGGAATTTACATCATATTGCTTGAGTTTATTCCTCTACATTATGTCATCTTACTTAATGCGTTACTCTGTTCTTCATGAACTTAATACTCTAGATACATGCAGGAGTTGGTCGATGTGTGGAGTAATAGTAGTAGATGCAGGCAAGAGTCGGTCTACTTGACATGGATGTGATGCCTATATTCCATAATCATTGCCTTAGGTATCATCATAACTTTGCGCTTTTCTATTAGTTGCTCGACAGTAATTTGTTCACCCACCGTATTATTTGCTATCTTGAGAGAAGCCACTAGTGAAATCTATGACCCCGGGGTCTATTTTCCATCATATAAGTTTTCCGATCTACTATTTTGCAATCTTTTACTTTTCGATCTATAAACCAAAAATATCAAAAATATTTACTTTACCTTTTGTTTAGTTTCATCAATCTCTATTAGATCTCACTTTTGCAAGTAACCAGGAAGGGATTCACAACCCATTTATCTCGTTGGGTGCAAATTGTTTGATTGTTTGTGCAGGTATTGGTGATTTGTGCGTTGTCTCCTACTGGATTGATACCTTGGTTCTCTAACTAAGGGAAATACTTATCTCTACTTTGTTGCATCACCCTTTCCTCTTCAAGGGAAAAACCAACGCAAGCTCAAGAAGTAGCAACCCACAATTATAGGGGATCAATCGTAGTCCATTCGATAAGAAGGGTGTCTAACCCAACGAGGAGAACAAGGAAATGACAAGTGGTTTTCAGCAAGGTATTCTCTGCAAGCACTGAAATTATAAGTAACGAGTAGTTTGATATCAAAATAATATGTAACGAGCAAGTAACGATAATGGTAACAAAAGTGCAGCAAGGTATCCCACTCCTTTTGAGGCAAAGGACAGACCAAAACGATCTATTATATTAAGTAAAACGTTCTTGAGGGTGCACGGGAATTTCATCTAGTCACTTTCATCATGTTGGTTTGATTCGTGTTCGCTACTTTCATAATTTAATATGTGGGTGGACCTATGCTTCGGTGTTGTTCTTACTTGAACGAACCTCCTACTTATGATTAACCCCCTCACAAGCATCCGCAACTACGAGGATAAAATCTAACCATAGCATTAAACTTTTGGATCCAAATCATCCCCTTACGAAGTAGTGCATAAACTAGGATTTAAGCTTTTGTTACTCTCGCAACCCATCTTCTAATAACTAATCCACAATGCATTCCCTTAGTCCCTAATAAGGTGAAGTGCCATGTAGTTGACGTTCACATGACACCACTAAGGGAATCACAACATACATATCATCCAAATATCAAACACATATCAAGTTCACATGATTACTTGCAACAAGATTTCTCCCGTGACCTCAAGAACAATAGTAACTACTCACAAATGATAATCATACTCAAGATGAGAGGGGTATTAAATAGCATAATGGATCAGAACATATAATCTTCCACCGAATAAACCATATAGTTATCAACTACAAGATGTAATCAACACTACTAGTCACCCACAAGCACCAATCGAAGGTTCCGATACAAAGAATGAACACACACTGGTATGCATCGGTGATATACAAACGGTTTTAAACCCCTTTCCACAATGGAATTTTGAACCGTCGCCAAGTGAGTGTGGGCGATTGGGGGGCCCTTCCCACACGACCCAGAAATCGTCAGGGATAGGCCCTCCTGGGACACCAAATGAGTTCGTGTGCGATCGGGTGACCCATGGAAACCCAATCATTTCCGTAGGTATGTACATCCCACACGGTGAATCCCAGAAAATATATCCATAGGTATGTACATCCCACATGGTGAATCCTAGAAAAACATTTCCATAGGTATGTATATCACACACAGTCAATCCAAGGAATACGTTTCCGTTCTTATGTACATCCCACACGGTCAAACCAAGGAAAACGTTTCCGTTCGTATGTACATCCTACACATGTTTATGTATAGGCTCGTGTGTGATACGTGTAACTATCACACATGCTCTGCCTTGGTTAATCGTTTGCTTTTATCAACTACATTACACACAATTCGATGAAGAAAATTGTGTGGGAGTGGGCTATCCATCACAAGCGCTTTTACTTCTAGAACCGTTTGCAAAGTTCCATGACCCATTTGGCAGAATTATTAGTTTACAATTAATAGTTCCAGTATTACGGAAATTCAAATTTCATATCGAACAGCTGTTTTCCAATTTCATATCAGGCACATAGATATATTTTAACATTACAGTACGATAGCTACCGAAAAACAGCACAAGACATCATATAGATAGTTCAACTTCATAAAACAATATTAGAACAATATATTCATTTCCCTAATCGAGATCATCCAGGCTCGCCTTATCCACCTCTGCTTTCAGTTCAATAAGAACCTGTTTTGCACTGGCCAACTAGAAAGTGCCTCCTCCTTCGCCAACACCATCTTACAAAAGTCTGATTTAAAAAATCTGAGCTCATTCTCCACTTTCCTCTTTTTATCGCGCATCTTCAAATATTCTTCAGCGTTGACAACACTATCTCTAAGCCTACCTCTGTTCTCTTCCTGATACATGCTCCAGAGCTTTGCTAGGCACATCCTCAAAGACTGTGGCCACTCTTGATCAACCCACTCCAAGTAAGAACACTTCCGTTCATCCTATAATATTTAAAACTAGATCAGTAACAATTGTAGGGAAAATGGGTTTATAGGAACATGAGAAATCACCAATACTTATTTTGAAAAACTGAAGAAACGGGTTAATTATGACATATCTTCTCAAAAAGATCAATGTGCAAATGAATTAATTGCTACTGACGCAACATCCAAATTCTGAAACATCAAAATCTATAATTAACTACAACAACGCTACAAGTTCTTACTCATGTACTATAAATAACAAATTGAACATTTTAAGAGGAAGGTAAATATAACTGCAACAACATAGCGACAGTGTTTGGATGACAGCAAATTGATACTAACAGGTGTGTACATGCACAAATTTAGTAACATAGAACTAATAGCACTAAGGCGTCCACTATGTATACCAAAACCGGTGAAAAGACAACTATTGCTACATCTCGCACCGGTGCCCTGCACTGGCGAGCCGATGCAGCGGAAAAAAATCAGGGACCCGAACTCCAAAGCACCTAGTTGCTCCGACGCCCAGTTCCTTCGTGCCATAAAGATTTAGTATTTTACTGCTTGGTTGCTCGGATGTGTGGACAAGTTGGCTCCACAAAGTGCTGAAGCGGTGCCAAATAATTTTCTAATGGCACCACTAAGGAGATGGCAACATTTTTAGATACTAGGTACAAACTGTGACACTGTCTTAGGATGCGTTTGGTTGAAGGTGTGGTATGAATGTGTTGGGACCGTGATAGTGTCTGAATCACATCTAACAAATGATTTTTAACAACGAAAGAGGGTCTAACCTTCTCTGCACATGCCAGAAGCTTCCTCCCATTCTCCACAGATTCAAACGCAACTAGCTTCACACATGGAGATTTATGGTGACAACGAGCATACAGATCTTTAGCCACCCCGCTCCATTCATTGCAAGTGATGGTTCTAGGGAACTACAAGAGGAAGAAATGACTCAAATCGACCGTCGGATAAAAATCCTTCATTCAAAGTCATAGCCCGAGTAATAGAAGAGATGCATACCCGGGTGGTGAAGGAGTCATCGTCGGAGGAGGAACCGGTGGAGAGGTCTTTGAAGAAGACCATGGCGACCCCGGCGGTAGGATGCGGGATGGCGAGAGCGAGGAAGCAAGCGAGGAAGGGGCTATAGCTTAGAAAGGAAAGAAGGAGGAAACATGGAAAATGTGACTTGTGGTTGGGGAGAAAAGGGGATGGGGAGGGGGAGGGTATATATTTTGGCGGTAGGCCAAAATTTTTGCAATGTTGAGGGAAACTTTGCGCGCGGTGCCGCCGGACACCATTCACTTTGAATGATATTGTGCATCACAAACGATTCTTCTGCTTAACGCGCATGGGATGAATTTGATAATTGAAATTTTGGTGGAAATTTCCCCGCGTAGGTCATTGCATAATTTCACATTGCTTGCTAATTTGGGCACACAAAACAGCGTACAGCACAGAGACCAGACTAAATCGAGCAATTTTAGTAATTAAACAAAGACAGTTCACCTAAACATTGCTCTAACAAAAGACTAGCATTAAAAACAAAGCCTAAGTACGAATAATTTTAACAAATCCGCCGCCATGCCGACCTATGAATTTCCGGTGTGAGATGAGATGTCGATGACTTGTCCTGGCGACATGTCATTGTTGGTGGACTCTGCGTCCCCCCTGCTGAAGTCGACCGCGTCCTCGTCCTCATCCTCGGCGCCGCCCTCAAGGTTGTAGTACTCATAGTAGTGGCTGCGCCAGAGCTCGCGTTGGTACTCCACCGCTGATTCCTCGACAGAAAGACTCTTTTATACCTCGACCTGGGCCACGCGCAACTCCTCCTCCCGGGGCTCCTTGATCTTCATCGCCTCCTGCATATGCAGCTCCCACTTGATGACCTCATGAGGAAGCAGGTGCTCCATGGCCGCCGCCGCCTTTTCGGACATGGGTTGCATGCTGGATTCAGAGGTGGCCTGGAATATCTTGGCGTGGATGGCCCCGACCCGGATCAGGGCGACATCGGCGGCACGGATGGCAACTCGAGTGGTCTCAGCATTTGCAGCCGCCGTTGCAGCAGCAGCTACAGCCGTCTCGGCTGCTACAACTGCCTTCTCGACTACCGCAGACGCCCTCTCGGCGGAAGCGGCTGCACTCAATGCGTATGCGGTGGCACTCTCAGTGTAGGCGGTCGCGCTCTCGAAGCAGGCGGCGGCGCTCGGGGAGGAGGGGGGAGGGCGACCATCGTATGGGCCTTCACGAAGCATTTCCACGCGTCATATTTGCAAGAAGGGGGTGCGGGAATGGGGATCGGGATTTGTGGATCTGGGGGTTGCCGGCACTAGAGCAGATGAGTCAGCGAAGCTTAAGGAGGAAGACTTAAATAGACCCAGAATTTTTCATCACAAACGATTCCTACAAAACAGCTGTGTGTGATGTTGTAGATATTTTTTATTAGCTGTGAAAGACGAATTTGGAGTAAAGTGGCAGCGGATGATGCTTTAAATGTACGAGAAAATTTGTAGTACTAATACAACTGTCATGTTTAATTTTGGAAAATTTCAGGGGTCATTTGACCTTTTAAGACATTTAAGTGATTTTCTAGCCATTTAATGACCGTAATTGAAATTTGAACTACATGTACATGCAGCAGCTAACCAAAACAGTTTGAAAAGTCATATTTTGTGTACTTGTGTGCGATTTAATTCCACGTGCAGTAAATTGGAAGGAATTTTCAAACATATTGGTCTAACGGCTATGACACAATTAAGCATGAAGTGCCATGGCATTTAAATTCCAAAAAATTAAAAACATGAAACCTTGCTTGAGGTAAAGTCATACCACCAAGATGATGTGGTACAAAAATTGGCCTGTTTGACGAAAGTTTGGACACATACCCCTCACAAACTGGAGCAACTCACTAGAAGGCTCATGGTTCCGAGAGGGAACAATGCATGTTTGCTGACGAACATCATATAGCTTCCTCTTACGGCCTTCAAAAATTTTCTACGTGTAATGTGCACTGATACTAACTGACATGTGAAAATTTGGAAAATTTCAGGGGTCATTTGACCTTTTGAAGTCATTTAAGTGATTTTCTAACCATTTAATGACCGTAATTCAAATTTGAACTAGATGTACATGCAACGGCTAACCATAACGGTTTGAAAAATCATGTTTGTGTACTTGTGTGCAAGTTAATTCCATGTGCATTAAATTAGAAGGAATTTTCAAACATATTGGTCTCACGGCATGGACACATGCATGGAGTGCCATGGCATTTTAATTCCAAAATATTAAAAAAATTATCAGGAAAACATGAAACTTTGCTTGATGTAATGTGATGCCACCAAGATGATGTGGTACAAAAATTGGCCTCTTTGACAAAAGTTTGAACACACACCCCTCAAAAACCGAAGAAACTCACTAGAAGGCTCGTGGTTCCGAGAGGGAACAATGCATGTTTGATGACGAACGACAGATAGCTTCATCTTACGGCCTTCAAAAAATTTCTACGTGTAATGTGCACTGATACAAACTGTCATGTGAAAAATTGGAAAATTTCATGAGTCATTTGACCTTTTGAAGACATTTAAGTAATTTCCTAGCCATTTAATGACTGTAATTCTAATTTGAACTAGATGTACGTGCAAGGGCTAACCAAAACGGTTTGAAAAAAATCATATTTGTGTACTTGTGTGCGAGTTAATTCCATGTGCAGTAAATTATAAGGAATTTTCAAACATATTGGTCTCATAGCATGGATACATGTACATGCATGGAGTGCCATGGCATTTTTATTCCAAAAAATTAAAAAATGAACAGGAAAACATGAAACGCTTGATGTAATGTCATGCTAGCAAGATGATGTGGTACAAATATTGGCATGTTTGACGAAAGTTTGACACACACCCCTCACAAACCAAAGCAACTCACTAGAAGGCTCGTGGTTCCGAGAAGGAAACAATGCATTTTTTATGACGAACGACAGATTACTTCCTCTTACGGCCTTTAATTTTTTCTACGTGTAACGTGCACTAATACAACTGTCATGTGAAAATTTGGAAAATTCCGGGGGTCATTTGACCTTTTGAAGACATTTAAGTGATTTTGTAGCCATTTAATGACCGTAATTCAAATTTGAACTACATCTACATGCAACGGCTAACCATAATGGTTTGAAAAATCATATTTGTGTACTTGTGTGAGAGTTAAAAAATTATCAGACGATGTAAATATCTGGTGTTCAAAAAATAAAATGTAAAATATGGCAAGACAACCGGCCCCACACGATTAGCACTCTATTTTGCGCCTCAAGGTTTGTAAGGTGAGTGGCGGGCTTTATTAATCAAACACGGTTCTACATTGGGAACCGTCAGCTATTATCTTCACACACGGATTTTGCTGCGGAAATCGTGTGTAATTCAAACTACAGTACTCGTAAATTCCAGCAACCGGCATGTGTACTATTCCCGTCGATCTAGATACTAACCGCTTATAAATACTACCTTGCTCATGTCGTCCCGCCTGCATTCTCATCTAGATCCTCCCCTTGCTCGCCCTCTCTCTCTCTCTCTCTCTCTCTCTATATATATATATATATATATATATATATATATATATATATATGTATATATATATATCAAATCTCTGCCATGGCGCCACCGGTCTGCCCACGCGCCAACGAGGAGTCACCACACCCCCCTCCCCTGAGGACGCTCACTCGATGAGCAGTGACGAGGACACCTACAGGCCGCCAGACGAGGTTGCACTGGACCCCCCAACTTTGGATTGGTTTTGGAGCCAGTATGATCTTTGTCTTTGGAAGTCGCTGCCGCCGGCTGAGAAAGCCAGGCAAGTGGCTTTCAAGAAGGAGATGGCGGAGGAGGATGTCAGGTACCAGGCGGCCTGTGAAGCCCGTGATGCCGCCTGGAAAAAGGAGGCGGCGGAGCTTTGGGGGCGGGTGCGTCGTTGTGCGGAGGAGGTGTACGAAGACGGGTACTTTGTGAGGAAGGCTAGGGGTGCTAAGCGGCTCGTCGCTGCATGGAGCTGGGCCCATAAGCTCCAGCGTGCCACCGACGAGGAGCTCCGGTGGGCGCCCAATGAAATGGCAAGATCATTCGCCCGCGTCCGCCTACAAGAGGCAGATCGACACGTCAAGCGCTGCGAGGCGGAGGAGGCAGAGTACTGCCTCCTCTCTAGGAAGACACCGCGCACTAGGGAGATGTTGGCGAGGGGCTGTAGGAATATTGACACCAAGAGGGATTATTAGTTTTAGTATTGTTTGTTTTCAATTTTATGCATTATACCTAGTAGTTAAGTATCATCACGTATATGTGATGATATTATATATATTCTGTGATGAACTAATGAACAATTAATATTATATATATTATGAATTCCATTTTCTATCTATTTTTGTATACTAATTTGAATCTACTTGTTATCATCCACATATACAAAATGGAAAGCGTATAAACACACATTGAAACAAAACATATAAGAACGGAAAATAGAGTACACACATTCAAACAGAGCAATAAACAAAGCAATAGTATGATTGTTGTGAATACATAGCTATCCATGTCAAAATGACTCAACAAAATAAAACACATCCATGAGACCATGACCAGCAGCCCTTGCCTACGGTAGCTCTTGGCTCTGCCAGAACTCGTGTAGGCGTTTGTCCAAGCAGTCGACATGCTCGCGGTACATCTGGAGCGCGATCTCGAGCTCCAAGTTGGCTTTTTCATCAGAGATTACCACCCCGAGGATGCGACAACCATGTTTCTCTACTGCGCTCAGGTGGACACCTGGGCCAAGGAGGCAGTCGAGCCTACCGACCAGCCCGTTGGCATCGAGCGGTCCGTGGACAAGGCGAACGGCACGACCCATGCGAATGGCGCAGCGGGCATCCGGTGCAAGTACGACGCGACCATCCTCTGGTGCAAGTATGGTGCAGAGGGCATGTGCCCACTCCTGGCGAGGAATAGGGGTACTCACGGGACGTGTACCCACCTGTGATGCCCTGTCGATAGCAGGCAAGCATCGATGGATCTGCTCTTGCTGTGCGACACGCCGCACCTCTCGCTCTGCGGTGCTCCAACGCTCTCGTCGTGCGGCAAGATGCAGCCTATCGGTGCAGGTGCACCTAGCTTGCTCTGTGGTGCACCATCGATCATGTTGTGTGGTGAGCTGCAGCCTCTTGGCGCTGACATGCCTATCTTGATCCGTGGCGCTGAAGCGCCATGCACCAAAGGTCTGCTCAACCCTGGCGATGACGCGCATCACGGCGTCGTCCATCGTGTTGCCGGGGAGCACCGCGGCCTCGACAGGCCGTGGTGCCTTCTGGTTTTCCTTGTTGACGAGGTTGATGGCAGAGGCGACGCTTTGGTGCGTTGGCATGCTTGGAAAAGGTGGATGTGCTACAGGCTGCGCTTGTTGCCTCCGTGCATCGCGCTGCGCATAGGTTTATGTGCAATATCACTGGGTGGTAGGAAACAGGCGAGGAAATGGCGGGAAACGGTGGCGTGTTCATAGAACACCATCAATTAATGGAAACTTACAACATAAACTTAATAGAACACCATCGAGGTAGCACAAGAAGTGGATGGTGATGAGATGAACACGGACCACACTAGGGACCCGGTCGGTGATGAATTCATCAATCACAAACGATTGTACACTAGCAAGCATTTGGCCACAACACACACGGCTTATTCCATCACAAACAGGTCGGACGGATCAACTGTGTGCCACGTATACATATTGTCAAAAAGTAATGCGGTAGACCTTCTTTAACATATGTTAAAAAATAAAAAAAATGAAAAACAAGGACCTTGAGGTTAAATTAGCTGAGGGAATGGGTCATTTTGGTCATTTCACCGATATGACCCATCCTATTAGTTAATTTAACAAAAACACAGCTTCCCATACAGTCACCCATCCGATGGCTACTTCAGCCTGAGCACACTTAACTTGAGAGTTCTCTTAGATGAGCTACTGGTGGAACAACTAGTCCTTGTTGATATAGGATGCCTCTTCGCATCCTTACGACGTATCCGGATGACTACCCGTCCCCTAGTGGCCAATACATGTTGTGTAGACAAAGCATATCACATACGTCTTATTAGAAGCAATCGTCTGTGTTATTATCGATCTTCACACACATTTCTGATTACATACCTATTTGCCGCGTATCACACACATCTTGTTATATTGAACCGTTTTCGTTCTCTTGTCTCAACGCGAATAGTTCATCCGAGTGAACCGCATGTTGTATATCGCACAAACACCTTGATCTGGCTGACCGTTTGTTTTGTGTTGCCTAATCACAAACAGTTCATCCGAGTGAACTGTAGGCTGTGTATCACACACGCCTTCATCTGGCTGCCTTTTTCTTTTGTTCCTCCTCATCGCAAATAGTTAATTGAACTGAATCGTATGCCCTGCATCACACACGCAACTAAAATCTGATCCGTTTTTGATGCATCTGTTGTCGCAAATGTTTTGCACATTTTAGACGGTTCTTTGACACCACCTTTTTCGATTATTGCATGGCACACAATTTCTCGAAGGGTCTCTGATCATAGTGTCGTGTTAGCAGCATCCTGCAGTAGTGACAAGAGATGAACTAGGGTTTGAGAGGAGATAGTGTTGTTGAAGATGTTGATGGAGATAGCCCTCCGGGAGGGAGGTTCCCCCGGCAGAATCGCTCCACCGGAGGGCAAAAGTGCTTCTGCCCAAGTTCTTTTTTTTCCACCATACTTTCACCTTCCACGGCTAACCGAATCCACGGGTGTCGTCTGATAAGTGTCCAACGTATCTATAATTTTGTATTGTTCCATGCTATTATATATCTATTTTGGATGTTTTATATGCATTAATAAGTTATTTTATATTAGTTTCGGGACTAACCTATTAACCTAGAGCCCAGTGTCAGTTCATGTTTTCCTTGTTTTTGAGTTTTGCATAAAAGGAATACCAAACGAAGTCCAAACGGAATGAAACCTTCGCCATGAGGACCAGAAGACAACTAGGAGACTTGGAGATGAAGTCGGAGGAGCCACGAGGCAGCCACAAGGATGGATGGCGCGCCCAGGGGGGGTAGGGCGCGCCCCTCATGACCCTCCTCACCTAATTCTTTCACCTATATATTCCCATAGATCCCCAAACCACCAGATGCATCCACGAAAACACTTTTCCACCGCCGCAACCTTTTGCACCTGTGAGATCCCATTTAGGGACCTTTTCCGGCACCCTGCCGGAGAGGAAATAAATCACGGAGGGCTTCTACATCAACTATATTGCCCATCCGATGAAGCGTGAGAGTTTACCACAGACCTACGGGCCCATAGCTAGTAGCTAGATGGCTTCTTCTCTCTCTTTGGTTCTCAATACCATGTTCTCCTAGATGTTCTTGGAGATCTATTTGATGTATTACTTTTTTGTGGTGTGTTTGCCGAGATCCAATGAATTGTGGATTTATGAACAGCTTATCCATGAATATTATTTGAATCTTCTCTGAATTCTTTTATGCGTGATTTGATATCTTTGTAATTCTCTTTGAACTATCGGTTTGGTTTGGCCAACTAGATTGGTTTTTCTTGCAATGGAAGAAGTGCTTAGCTTTGGGTTCAATCTTGTGGTGTCCTTTCCTAGTGACAGTAGGGGCAGCAAGGCACGTATTGTATTGTTGCCATTGAGGATAAAAAGATGGGGTTTTCATCATATTGCTTGAGTTAATTCCTCTACATCATGTCATCTTACTTAATGTGTTACTCTGTTCTTCATGAACTTAATACTCTAGATGTAGGCAGGAGTCCGTCGATGTGTGGAGTAATAGTAGTAGATGCAGAATCGTTTCGGTCTACTTGACACGAACATGATGCCTATATTCATGATCATCGCCTTAGATATCGTCATAACTTTGCGCTTTTCTATCAATTGCTCGGCAGTAATCTGTTCACTCACCATATTATTTGCTACCTTGAGAGAAGCCTCTAGTGAAACCTATGGCCCCCGGGTCTATTTTCCATCATATTAGTTCCCGATCTTCTATTTTCTATCATGTTAGTTTCTGATCTACTATTTCTGCAATCTTTTACTTTTCGATCTATAAACCGAAAATACCAAAAATATTTACTTTATCATTTATCTATCTCTATCATATCTCACTTTTGCAAGTAATTATGAAGGGATTGACGACCCCTTTATCGCGTTGGGTGCAAGTTGTTTGATTGTTTGTGCAGGTATTCAGTGATTTGTGTGTTGTCTCCTATTGGATTGATACCTTAGTTCTCAAATGGAGGGAAATACTTATCTCTACTTTGCTGCATCACCCTTTCCACTTCAAAGGAAAAACCAACACAAGCTCCAGAAGTAGCAACGTCCATAGCAACACTTTCCAAGTAATTTATTATTTGACAACATAAAGTAAATTCATTTTTCATTTCGGGACTGGGCATCCCTAATACCTTTGTTGTACTCTCGTGTAATGACAAGTGAATAAACACTCATCTTGAGAATAACACATCTAGCATGGAAATATATCAGCCACCCCTACCGTTTCATGAGTGGTACGATCACACAAAAGAGAAATTTATTTTGAAAATTAGAGATGGCACATACAAATTTGCTTAGAATGGCACAGAAATACCGCATAGGTAGGTATAGTGCACTCATATGGTGAAACTAGTTTAAGGATTTTCAATACACAAGTAGTGATCATACTTAGTCCAAATGAGGGCTAGCAAAAGATTGAGAAGCATCCAATCAAGAAACAAAAAATCTCATAAGCGAGCATTAAGCATAACTAAGAGCGAATAATGCACCACAAGTAGGATGTAATTTCATTGCATAACTATTGACTTTCGTGCTTGCATAGGGAATCACAAACCTTAACACCAATATTCCTACTAAAGCATAATTACTCATCAACAAGACTCACATATTATATCAACATTTCGCAAAACTATTACAAAGAATCAAGTTTATTCTGTCCAATGATCTTGATGAAAGTTTTTATTATACCCCCCTTGGATATTTATCACTTTCGGACTAATTTCATATGTTTCTTTTGATAGCTCAAACAAATCTAAGTGAAGAAAATGAGCATAAAAAATATCTTCTCTCAAAATAATTTAAGTGAAGCAAGAGAGAATTTCTTAAAAAAATTACTAACTCTCAAATAAGTGAAGCATGAGAGCATTTCTTTAAAAATACTAAAGCACACCGTGCTCAAAAAGGTAGAAGTGAAGCACTAGAGCAATTCCATAGCTCATAAAGATTTAAGTGAAGCATATAGAGCAATTCTAACAAGTCATAGCATAATTTTGGCTCCGTCAAATAGGTGTGTCCAGCGAGGATAGATGACTTAATATAAAAAAGCAAAACAAGCAAAGACTCATATCTGTTGGGAAACATAGCATGCAATTTCAAAAAAAAGAATCCTATGCTCACGCAAGATCTATCTAGAAGATGCATATCAATGAGGGGGAGAGTGTATCTATGTACCCTCCTAGACCATAAGCGGAAGCATTTCACAACGCGGTTGATGTACTCGAACTTTCTTCGCGATCCATCGGTCGAGTACCGAACATACGACACCTCCGAGTTCTGCACACGTCTAGCTCGGTGACGTCTCTCGCCTTCTTGATCCGGCAATATTATGAATATGTGCATCATCACGATCAATATTATGAATATGTGTATCATCTTTTGGCATCTTTTGGCATCAATATTATGAATATGTGTATAAAAATGTCCAAACGAACCCCAAAAAAATCCATAATTTAACACAACACTCATGTTGTTCTATGTTGACACTAGAATTTTTTTGGAAGCAATAACAGGCAACGGCTATCGTTTCGTCCCCAAAGGTGGCACGTTCCATACCAAAACCATCAGGCTTTTTGTGAGAGGCTCTGGTTTGTGAGAAGCTTATACCCAAACCTGCCCCAAATGGGATAAAAAAATTACCACGACATGTCAGGTAGCATGCCAGGTTTCATGAATTCCAGACAAGTTTTATATTTACTAGAATTTAAAAACCAGGTATCTCAATGTTTGCGGCCGAGTGACGGTGGCAGGGTGTTTGACATTCATTCCCATTTCTTGCACGGGACCTAAGCATGCAACTAAGGACACATATTTGAATTTTCAACCAATTTATATGCATTAGAGCATGTGCATGTAGTTCAAATTTTAATTATGCACATAAATGCATTGAAAACTCAATTGATGCATAAGAATGTCCTAACGAACCCTGCAAAATTTTCCAAAATTTAACACAACACTAATGTTGTTCTATGTTGACACTAGAGAAAAAAAAATTGAAATCAAGAAGAGGCAATGGCTATTGTTTCATCCAGAAAGGTGAAATGTTCCCTAGCAGAACCATCAGGCTTGTTGTGAGAAGCTCTGGTTTATGAGAAGCTTATACCCAAACCTGCCTCAAATGGGAAAAAAATTACAACGGCATGTTGATGCCGCTCCATGATAGCATGCCATGTTTCATGAATTTCAGACGAATTTTGGATTTACTAGAATTTAAAAACCAGGTATCTCAATGTTTGTGGCCGAGTGACAGTGGCAGGGTGTTTGACATTCATTCCCATTTCTTGCATGGGACCTAAGCATGCAACCACGGAGACATATTTGAATTTTCAACCAATTTAGATGCATTAGAGCATGTGCATGTAGTTCAAATTTGAATTATGCACATAAATGCATTGAAAACTCAATTAACGCATAAAAATGTCCAAAGAAACCCTGAAAAATTCCAAAATTTAGTGCAACACTCGTGTTGTTCTATATTGACACTAGAGCAAAACATTTAAATCAAGAAGAGGCAACGAATATCGTTTCGTCCAGAAACGTGAAACGTTCCCTACCGTAACCATGAGGCTTGTTGCGAGAAGCTCTAGTTTGTGAGAAGCTTATACCCCAACCTGCCCCAAATGGGAAAATATTTTTACCACTTTATGTTGCCGCCGTTCCATGATAGCATGTCAAGTTTCATGAATATCAGACGAGTTTTCAATTTACAAGAATTTTAAAACCATGTATCTCAATGTTAGCGGCCGAGCGACGGTGGCAAAGGTGTTTGGTATTCATTCCCATTTCTTGCATGGGAACCAAGGACACACATTTGATTTTTCAACCTGTTTATATGCACTGGAGCATGTGCATGTAGTTCAAATTTGAATTATGCACATGAATGCATAGAAAACTCAGTTAATGTATAAAAATGTCCATGCAAACCCCGAAAAATCCCAAAAAAATGCACAACACTCCTGTTGTTCTATGTTGACACAAAAAAAATTGAAAGCAAGAAGAGGCAACATATATCATATCGTCCCCCAAGGTGGCACGTTCCCTACCGAAACCATTATGCTTGTTGTGAGAGAAGCTCTGTTTTGCGAGGAGCTTATACCATAACCTGCCCCCAAATGGGACAATATTTTTTTTACCTGAGCATCTTGATGCCGTTCCATGATAGCATGCCAAGGTTCATGAATTTCAGACGAGTTTAGTATTTACTAGAATTACAAAAGCAAGCACCTCAACGTTTACCGGAGAGCCACGGTACCGTGGTGTTTGAAATTTATCCCCATTTCTTGAATGGGATGTAAGCATGAACCCATGGACACAAATATCATTTTACAACCCATTTTGGTGCACCAGAGCATGTGCATGTGGTTTAATTTTGAATTGTGCACCCGAAATGCCTAGAAAACCAAGGTACTGTATAAAAATGTCCAAACGAACCCTGAATAATTCCAATTTTTTACGGCACACCTATAGTTGCATGTTCACTGCAGATAGAAGTTCTAGCAATTCAAACACCATCCTTTGCAGCTGTGACCCCATTATGTAATTCAAATCAAGACGAAAAATCAAGTAGATCGCACATAGTTTATTATCACCAACCATGTGAGATGCAGTACAAAATATCCTGGAGCACCATCAGTGTATAGTACGCATACGGCTTACGTGAGAAGGTGCATCAGCTATAGTGTGGGTGTGCTGTAGTCTCCTTTGTGTAACCAAATTATGCAATGATGTGGATGAGCACTGTAACCAGGGTAATTGGAACCAAAAATTTTGACGTTCAAACTCATCACACACTGGTTAAGCTATTTGAATCGTTTGTGATGTTCACATATCGTACACAATTTTGAATAAGGGACCGTGTCTGATGACACTTTGCGCGCCGGTTTTTTCGCTGAACCGATTCAAAATTTTCGACTTTCGTGGAAATATTTACCTCCCCGCCCCCTTCCCCTTACGAAAAGCAATATCTCCCCTGTTTCCGCCTTCCTTTCCAAGTTGAAACCGTCACTCCTTGCTTGTAGCATCGCCCCCCTCGACGGCAACCCTCCTTCATGCTGCTTGGCCTCGTCCATCCAGGTAGGTAATCCACACCATACCCCCATCATCCTCCTCCTTCCACATCCCACATGCCCCGGCCGCCAGCGCGACACCTTCCAACCAAATCACATATCCCTCCACCAAATAAGTGCCGCCCTAAGCCATGGTGCATGCAGTATAGCCAGGATCTCAAGGAGCATTTGGCAGCGGAGAAGCAAATCATGGTCGCAAGCGCGGATGAGGTCGCGATGGCTGCCATTCGCCCTGACCACTAGATCTTGGAGGAGCACCTCGCCATTGAGGCCTTGCGCACCGATGCCGCGATGCGTTTGGCTGCTTTAAGCGACACTTCATGGCATTTTCTTGAGGCCAACCTTGGTGCCTTCGACGAAGACTACAAGGTGTTTTCTCAGCGTGCACGTGCTTACCTCTACTTGAGAGCCAGAAGGTTGGTGCCTAGACTGGCTCAGGAAACTCAACACTACGACGAGGACACCCACGATGCAGAGGCCTCGCTCTCTTCCATGTCCAAGGAGCCAATCGTCATCGATAAGAAGGAAATATGCCCTAGAGGCAATAATAAAGTTGTTGTTTTATATTTCCTTATATCATGATAAATGTCTATTATTCATGCTAGAATTGTATTAACCAAAAACATGATACATGTGTCAACACATAGACAAAACACTATGTCCCTAGTATGACTCTACTAGACTAGCTCGTTGGTGAAAGATGGTTAAGTTTCCTAGCCATGGACATGTGTTGTCATTTGATGAATGGGATCACATCATTAGGAGAATGATGTGATGGACAAGACCCATCCGTTAGCTTAGCATAATGATTGTTCAGTTTTGCTACTGCTTTCTTCATGTCAAATACATATTCCTCCGGCTATGAGATTATGCAACTCCCAGATACTGGAGGAATGCTTTGTGTGCTATCAAATGTCACAACGTAACTGGATGATCATAAAGATGCTCTACAGGTATCTCCAAAGGTGTTTGTTGGGTTGGCATAGATCGAGATTAGGATTTGTCACTCCGAGTATCGGAGAGGTATCATATGAAGCCTTGCAAGCAATGTGACTAATGAGTTAGTTGCGGGATGACGCATTACGGAACGAGTAAAGAGACTTGCCGGTAATGAGATTGAACTAGGTATGAAGGTACCGACTATCGAATCTCGGGCAAGTAAAATACCGATGACAAAGGGAATAATGTATGTTGTCATAGCGGTTCGACCGATAAACATCTTCGTAGAATATGTGGGAACCAATATGAGCATCCAGGTTCCTCTATTGGATACTGAACGGAGAGGTGTCTCGGTCATGTCTAAATAGTTCTCGAACCCGTAGGGTCCGCACGCTTAACGTTCGATGACGTTATGTATTATATAAGTTATGTGTTTTGGTGACCGAAGGTTGTTCGGAGTCCGGGATGAGATCATGGACATGACGAGGAGTCTCTAAACGGGTCGAGAGGTAAAGATTTATATATTGGAAGGTAGTGTTCAGACACCGGAAGGGTTCTGGAGTGTATCGGGTACATACCGGAGTACCGGAGGGGTTATCGGAACCCCCCGGTGAAATATTTGGGCCAACATGGGCCATAGGAGAGAGGGAAGGTAGCCCACAAGGGGTGGCCACGCCCCCCTCCCATGGGGAGTCTTAATTGGACTAGGGGAGGGGCGCGCCCCCCTTTCCCTTTCCTCTTCCCTCTCCCTTCCTCTTTTCCCCCTCCGGTTGAAGGAAAAAAAGGGGGTCGAATCCTACTAGGAGTGGAGTCCTAGTAGGACCCCCCCCCTTGGCACGCCCCTTGTGGCTGGCCTCCTCCCCTCCTCCTTTATATACGAGGGTGGGGGGCACCCCAAATACACACCAATTGTTTAGCCGTGTGCGGTGCCCCCCTCCACCATTTACTCCTCCAGTCATATTGTTGTAGTGCTTAGGCGAAGCCCTGCGCAGATCACTTCACCAACACCATCATCATGCTGTCGTGTTGACGGAACTCATCAACTCCATCGACACTCTTCTGGATCAAGAGTTCGAGGGACGTCATCAACCTGAATGTGTGCAGAACTCAAAGGTGTCGTACATTCGGTACTCAATCAGTCAGAACAAGAAGACGTTCGACTACATCAACCGTGTTAAGTAAACGCTTCCGCTTTCGGTCTATGAGGGTACGTTGACACACTCCACCACTCTCATTGCTATGCATGTCCTAGATAGATCTTGCGTGAACGTAGGAATTTTTTTGAAATTGCATGCTACGTTTCCCAACAGTGGCATCTGAGCCAGGTCTATGCGTAGATGATATGCACGAGAAGAAAACAAAGAGTTGTGGGCGATGATCTTCATACTGCTTACCGCCAATGTCTTATTTTGATTCAGTGGAATTGTTGGATGAAGCGTCCCAGACCAACCTTACATGACTGCGTTCATGAGACCGGTTCCACCGACAGACATGCAACTAGTTTTGCATAAAGGTGGTTGGCGGGTGTCTGTTTCTCCAACTTTAGTTGAATCAAGTTTGACTGTAGACGGTCCTTGTGAAGGTTAAAACAGCAAACTTGATAAATCACTGTTGTGGTTCTTGTGTCGTAGGTATGTACGGTTCATGCTAGAAGCCCATAGCAGCCACATAAAACCTGCAACAACAAGGTAGAGGACGTCTAACTTGTTTTTGCACGGCATGTTGTGATGTGATATGGTCAAGACATGATGTGATATACGTTGTTGTATGAGATGATCATGTTTTGTAAAAGTTATTGGCAACTGGCAGGAGCCTTATGGTTGTCACTTTATTGTATGAAATACAGACGCCATGTAATTGCTTTACTTTATCACTAAGTGGTACTGATAGTCATAGAAGCAATAGTTGGCGATACGACCACGACGCTACGATGGAGATCAAGGTGTCAAGCCGGAGACGATGGAGATCATGACGTTGCTTTGGTGATGGAGATAAAAAGCACAAGATGATGATGGCCATATCATGTCACATATTTTGATTGCATGTGATGTTTATATTTTTGCATCTTATTTTGCTTAGTACGGCGGTAGCATTATAAGATGATCCCTTACTAAAATTTCAAGGTATAAGTGTTCTCCCCGAGTATGCACTGTTGCGAAAGTTCTTCGTGCTAAGACACCATGTGATGATCGGGTGTGATAAGCTCTACATTCAAATACAACGGGTGCAAGCCAGTTTTGCACATGTGGAATACTTGGGTTAAACTTGATGAGCCTAGCATGTACAGACATGGCCTCGGAACAATGGAGACCAAAAGGTCAAGCGTGAATCATATAGTAGATATGATCAACATAAAGATGTTCACCATTGAAAACTACTCCATCTCATGTGATGATCGGACATGGTTTAGTTGATTTGGATCACGTGATCATTTAGTTGACTCGAGGGATGTCTATCTAATTGGGAGTTCTTAAGTAATATGATTATTTGAACTTTAATTTATCATGAACTTAGTCCTGATAGTATTTGCAAATCAGGTTGTAGATCAATAGCTCACGTTGTAGCTCCCCTATGTTTTTTGATATGTTCCTAGGAAAACTAATTTGAAAGATGATAGTAGCATTGATGCGGACTGGGTCTGTGATCTGAGGATTATCCTCATTGCTACACAGAAGAATTATGTCCTTGATGCACTGCTAGGTGACAGACCTATTGCAGGAGCAGATATAGGCGTTATGAACGTTTGGCTAGCTCAGTATGATGACTACTTGATAGTTTAGTGCACCATGCTTTACGGCTTAGAACCGGGACTTCAAAAACGTTTTGAACGCCACAGAGCATATGAGATGTTCCATGAACTAAAATTGGTATTTCAGGATCATGCCCATGTCGAGAGGTATGAGACCTCTCACAAGTACTTCGCCTAAAAGATGGAGGAGAATATCTTCGCTAGTGAGCATGTGCTCAGAATGTCTGGGTACTACAATTGCTTGAATCAAGTGGGAGTTAATATTCCAGATAAGATAGTGATTGACAGATTTCTCTAGTCACCATCACCAAGTTTCTGGAACTTCGTGATAAACTATAATATGCAAGGGATGACGAAAGCTATTTCCGAGCTCTTCATGATGCAGAAATTGATGAAGGTAGAAATCAAGAAAAAGCATCAAGTGTTGATGATTAAACAAGACCACTAGTTTCAAGAAAAGGGCAAAGGGGAAATAAAGGGAAGTTCAAGAAGAATGGCAAGCAAGTTGTCACTCCCATGAAGAAGCCTAGAGCTGGACCTAAGCCTGAAACTGAGTGCTTCTACTGCAAAGGAAATGGTCACTGGAAACGGAACTACCCCAAATATTTTGCGGATAAGAAGGATGGCAAAATGAACAAAGGTATATTTGATATACATGTTATTGATGTGTACCTTACTAGTGCTCGTAGTAGCCCCTGGGTATTTGATACCTGTTCGGTTGCTAAGATTAGTAACTCAAAACAGGAGTTGCAGAATAAATAGAGACTAGTTGAGGGTGAAGTGATGATGTGTGTTGGAAGTGGTTCCAAGATTTATATGATCATCATCACACACTCCCAATACTTTCGGGATTAGTATTGAACCTAAATAAATGTTATTTGGTGTTTGCGTTGAGCATGAATATGATTAGATCATGTTTATTGCAATACGATTATTCATTTAAGACAGAGAATAATTGTTATTCTGTTTACATGAATAAAACCTTCTATGGTCGTACACCCAATGTTAATGGTTTATTGAATCTCGATCGTAGTGATACACATATTCATAATGTTGATGCCAAAAGATGCAAAGTTGATAATGATAGTGCAACTTATTTGTGGCACTGCCGTTTGGGTCATATCAGTATAAAGCACATGAAGAAACTACATGCAGATGGACTTTTGGAATCACTTGATTATGAATCATTTTATACTTGCAAACTGTGCCTTATGGGCAAGACGACTAAAAATCCGTTCTACGGAACAATGGAACGAGCTAATGACTTATTGGAAATAATACATACCGATGTATGCGGTCCGATGAGTATTGAAGCTCGTGGCAGGTATCGTTATTTTCTGACCTTCACAAATGATTTGAGCAGATATGGGTATATCTACTTAATGAAACACAAGTCTGAAACATTTGAAAATTTCAAAGAATTTCAGAGTGAAGTGGAGAATCATCATAACAACAAAATAAAGTTTCTACGATTTGATCATGGAGGAGAATATTTGAGTTATGGGTTTGCCCTTCATTTAAAACAATGTGGAATAGTTTCACAGCTCATGCCACCTGGAACACCACAGGGTAATGGTGTGTCCGAACGCCGTAACCATACTTTGTTAGATATGGTGCGATCTATTATATCTCTTGCCGATTTACCACTATCATTTTGGGGTTATGCATTAGTGACAGCTGCATTCACATTAAACAAGGCACCGTCAAAGTCCATTGAGATGACACTGTATGAACTGTGGTTTGGCAAGAAACCTAAGCTGTTGTTTCTTAAAGTTTGGGGATGCGATGCTTATGTCAAAAGGCTTCAGCCTAATAAGCTAGAACCCAAATCGTAGAAGTGCATCTTCAAAGGATACCCTAAGGAAACAATTGGGTACACCTTCTACCACAAGTCCGAAAGCAAAATCTTTGTTGCTAAAAATGGAACCTTTCTAGAGAAGGAGTTTCTCTCGAAAGAAGTGAGTGGGAGGAAAGTAGAACATGATGAGGTAATTGTACCTTCTCTCAATTTAGAAAGTAGCTCATCCAAGAAATCTGTTCCCGTGATGCCTACACCAACTGGAGAGGAAGCTAATTATAAAGATCATGAAACTATAAATCAAGTTGCTACAGAACCTCGTAGGTCAAACAGAGCACGATCCACACCAGTGTGGTATGGTAATCCTGTTCTAGAGGTCATGTTACTTAACCAAGACGAACCTAAGAATTATGAAGAAGCTATGATGAACCCAGATTCCAATAAATGGCTTGAGGCCATGAATCTGAGATTGGATCTGCCCGATGATCGGCGACCCATAGAGAATAAATGGATCTTCAAGAAGAGGACTGACGATGATGGTAATGTTACTGTCTATAAAGCTCAACTTTTTGCAAAATGTTTTTGACAAGTTCAAGGAGTTGACTACGATGAGACTTTCTCACCCGTAGCGATGCTTAAGTCTGTCCAAATCATGTTAGCAATTGCCGCATTTTATGATTATGAAATCTGGCAAATAAATGTTAAAACTGCATTCCTTAATGGATTTCCTAAAGAAGAGTTGTATATGATGCAACCAGAAGGTTTTGTTGATCCTAAAGTTTCTAACAAAGTGTGCAAGCTCCAGCGATCCATTTATGGACTGGTGCAAACATCTCGAAGTTGGAATATACGCTTTGATGAGGTGATCAAAGCATATGGTTTTATACAGACTTTTGGAGAAGCCTGTATTTACAAGAAAGTGAGTGGGAGCACTACGGCCTTTCTAATAAGTATATGTGAATGACATATTGTTGATCAGAAATGATGTAGAATTTTCTAGAAAGCATAAAGGAAAGTTTGAAAGGAGTTTTTCAAAGAAAGACCTCGGTAAAGCTGCTTACATATTGGGCATAAAGATCTATAGAAATAGATCAAGACGCTTGATAAGATTTTTCAATGAGTACATACCTTGACAAGATTTGAAGTAGTTCAAAATGGAAGTCAAAGAAGGAGTTCTTGCCTGTGTTGCAAGGTGTAAAGTTGAGTAAGACTCAAAACCCGACCATAGCAGAAAATAGAAAGAGAATGAAAGTCATTCCCTATGCCTCAGCCATAGGTTCTATAAAGTATGACATGTTATGTACCAGACCGGTCATGTGCCTTGCTATGAGTTTGGCAATGGGCTACGATAGTGATCCAGGAGTGGATCACTGGATAGCAGGTCAAAGTTATCCTTAGTTACCTAAGAGGACTAAGGAAGTATTTCTCGGTTATGGAGGTGATAAAGAGTTCGTCTTTAAGAGTTACATCGATGCAAGCTTTACACCAATCCAGATGACTCTAAGTCTCAATCTGGATACATATTGAAAGTGGGAGCAATTAGCTAGAGTAGCTCCATGCAGAGCATTGTAGACATAGAAAATTTGCAAAATACATAAGGCTCTGAATATGGCAGACCCGTTGACTAAACTTCTGTCACAAGCAAAACATGATCACACCACAGTACTCTTTGGGTGTTAATCACATAGCGATGTGAACTAGATTATTGACTCTAGTAAACCCTTTGGTTGTTGGTCACATGGCAATGTGTACTATGGGTATTAATCACATACATACGTGAACTATTGGTGTTAAATCACATGGAGATGTGAACTAGATTATTGACTCTAGTGCAAGTGGGAGACTGAATGAAATATGCCCTAGAGGCAATAATAATGTTGTTATTTTATATTTCCTTATATCCTGATAAATGTCTATTATTCATGCTAGAACTGTATTAACCGAAAACATAATACATGTGTGAACACATAGACAAAACACCATGTCCCTAGTATGCCTCTACTAGACTAACTTGTTGATCAAAGATGGTTAAGTTTCCTAGGCATGGACATGTGTTGTCATTTGATGAATGGGATCACATCAATAGGAGAATGATGTGATGGACAAGACTGATGTCTACTACACAACCTTCTTCTTGTAGACGTTGTTGGGCCTCCAAGTGCAGAGGTTTGTAGGACAGTAGCAAATTTCCCTCAAGTGGATGACCTAAAGTTTATCAATCCGTGGGAGGTGTAGGATGAAGATGGTCTCTCTCAAACAACCCTGCAACCAAATAACAAAGAGTCTCTTGTGTCCCCAACACACCCAATACAATGGTAAATTGTGTAGGTGCACTAGTTCGGCGAAGAGATGGTGATACAAGTGCAATATGGATGGTAGATATTTGTTTTTGTAATCTGAAAATATAAAAATAGCAAGGTAACAAGTGGTAAAAGTGAGCAAAAATGGTATTGCAATGCTTCAAAACAAGGCCTAGGGTTCATACTTTCACTAGTGCGAGTTCTCTCAACAATGATAACATAATTAGATCATATAACAATCCCTCAACATGCAACAAAGAGTCACTCCAAAGTCACTAATAGCGGGGAACAAACAAAGAGATTATTGTAGGGTATGAAACCACCTCAAAGTTATTCTTTTCGATCAATCCGTTGGGCTGTTCCTATAAGTGTCACAAACAACCCTAGAGTTTGTAGTAAAATAACACCTTAAGACACAAATCAACCAAAACCTTAATGTCACCTAGATACTCCAATGTCACCTCAAGTATCCGCGGGTTTGATTATACGATATGCATCACACAATCTCAGATTCATCTATTCAAACCGGCACAAAGAACTTCAAAGAGTGCCCCAAAGTTTCTACCGGATAGTCAAGACAAAAACATGTGCCAACCCCTATGCATATATTCAAAGGTCACGGAACTCGCAAGTTGATCAGCAAAACATACTTCAAGTGAATCAAAAGAATACCCCATTGTCACCACGGGTATCCCACGCAAGACATACATCAAGTGTTCTCAAATCCTTTAAGACTCAATCCGATAAAATAACTTCAAAGGGAAAGCTCGATTCATTACAAGAAGGTAGAGGGGGAGAAGCATCATAAGATCCAACTACAATAGCAAAGCTCGTGATACATCAAGATCGTGCCATATCAAGAACACGAGAGAGAGAGAGAGAGAGAGAGAGAGAGAGAGAGACATCAAACACATAGCTACTCGTACATACCCCCAGCCTCGAGGGTGAACTACTCCCTCCTCATCATGGAGAGCGTTGGGATGATGAAGATGGCCACCGGCGATGGATCCCCCCTCTGGAAGGGTGCCGGAACTGGGTCCCGATTGGTTTTTGGTGGCTACAGAGGCTTGCGGCGGCGGACCTCCCGATCTAGGTTTCTTTTTGGGGGTTTCTATATTTATAGGAATTTTTGGCGTCGGTTTCACGTCAGGGGGCCCCATAGAGAGTCCATGAGGAAGGTGGGGGCGCCCTAGCACTACTAGGGAAAACCTTATACACAGCATCTTAGCAGTAGCGCTGGAAAAAATAGGGCGCTACTGCTACTGATTAGTAGCGAGTTTAATTAGACCGCACTACTGCTACTACTTTAGCAGTAGCGTGTTCTGCTAAACCGCACTACTGCTATACTTGTACTGGGCACAGATGGCTAGCCCCACTCAGTAGTAGCGCCTATGCACGACCGGCGCTACTGCTACGTTCCTTAGCAGTGGCGCGTATCTCTTAAACGCGCTACTACTTACTTACCTTATCCTGGAGCGGTTCACTGCCCCCGACCCTCTCACTCACTCTCCCTCTCACTCGCTCTCGCCCTCGCCAAACCCGTCGTTCGCCGCCGCCGTGCTGCTCCTCGCGGAGGTACTCCCTCCTCCCCCTCCTCCTCCGGCCGCCCTCCTCCCACTGCCCCACCCTCCTCCCACCGCCCCTCCCTCCTCCTCCTCCTGTCTCCTCCCCCTTCTCCTCTCTCCTTCCTCCTCCCTCAATCCTTTTTTAGTAAGTGTTTAAAATAATTAGTAAGTGAATTAATAAACTAGTTGAACTAGTTTGGTTTTAGTAAGAACTAGTTGAATTAATAGAACTAGTGTATTTTTAGTAAGAAAAATAATATAACTAGTTGAAGTAGTTTATTTTTAGAAATAACTAGTTTATTTCTATTTATAGTAAGTTTATTTTTAGTAAGAACTAGTTGAATTAATAAAACTAGTTGAACATGTCACATTTGTTGTTATTTTTTAGTTTAAGGAATTATTCCCGCATCGACGTCGACGATGCCTATCCCGCATCCTTGTCGTTGATACCCGTCATTCACTAGGGTTTTAGTTGTATTAGTGATGTTATATGTATGATACTATTTGGGATGTATTAGTGATAACTTAGAGGGTTTTTGTTTTTGCAGAAATCAAGGAGCCCCTCCATCATCCCCGCCGTTGTCCCCGTCACCGACCCCCTCCGACCAAGAGGTGAGACCAGCCAAATCTCCATGTAGATAAAAACTTGTATATCTTGTGTTGCTCAAATAGGATATGTGGTTGCCCAAAGTGGTCAGTCATGTTTGCAGGTTACACCTCCGAGTGGCCTATGTTTTGCCGGAGTGTTGATTAATTTCCATTACGACAAATTTCAGGCGCTCGATATGTCCTGTTTTAGCAAAGGTCATGTTGGAATTTTCTGTGAATTTTGGCATGACTTGTGCTAGAATATGTAGGAAATATTGAGTGGCCTGGATTTAGTCAGACCCATAGTCAACCTGTGATGAATAATAATGATCTAATTTAGTTTTTGTAGTACATATATTTAATCGTAAAAGTTTAATCTTTGAATTATGCACATAGGAAATGTCGTCGGACGAAGAAGGTCCCAGGGAGTGCTCCTGGTGCGGCGACAAATGGGGTTTCTGCGACAGGCCTCACCTGGACGAAGGTCGGCGCTTCAGCATTAAGCTCGAGGAGGCCTTCGATTGTGATATGGTAAGCTACGACACAAAGTGTTTTTTTCGTAATTAAGCTCGACTTCTACTACTTCAACGTGTAATTTTCGTCTTTTACAATTCGACTAGCTTATCCCATGCCATGCAAGACGCTATGTCTTGGAGAGGATGGATTTTAAAGATCATGAGAGGAATGAAACAAAGAAAATTAACCTAAGAACCCGTCATGGTATGGATTTTGAGGTAAATCTATACAACTCTGAGAGCGTATCCCATTTTGGTTGCCCGGGTTGGGAAGCACTTTGCAAGATGTATGATTTTCAAGAGGGTATGTTTGTCACCATGGATCTTGGGGATCCTGACATCGACCAAGACAATTTGGACATTGGGTTCTTGTTGATACGCTTCCAATTCTACCGCTATGTGAGTTCCTCAAACATAGTTATTAAGTAATTTATATTGTTTATTTCAAAATAATTGACAGCTTATCTCCATTAATAGCTTATTTTCATTCTTCAAAGAGTGTGCGGAAGATGGTAGACAGAACCAACTACACCGATGGCTCTAAGTTAACTTATCAAGAGAAAAATCATCTGGTCGCATATTGTACTGACATTGAGAATTACAATGCCTTTTATCGAACTCCTCCAAATTATGGTGAATACGTGCCACTAGTGCACGTGTTGAACAACGATAACTTCCATGGAGATTTCCTGGTAAGATTTTTTACTATTACAACATCCATGCATCTTTTGCATACTTCTAAAACTGAACTACATTGCTAACTACGAAGTTATTACTATGTTTTTCAATAGAAAATCTCGATGGATTGTGTGCCTCATTTGATGTATCAGAATGGTCGCCTTGATGTTTTGAATATACAACCAGGTCGTCCTACGAATCTCACCTGTGCATACCGGATTTCTAAAAATGGTGAACACATGATAATCAAAGAATGGAAGAAATGTATGGACTTCGTAAGGAGGTTCTTGGAAGCAACATTGTGCGAAAGGCAAGAATTGGAGACACGATAATCTCCATTCTCCATAATGGAGAGTCAGGGGCTATCTTGTTTTATGCTATTTTACCTAAGATAATATAGTAGCTCCTAAGAGAATGTAGTAGGTCCTATGAGGTACAATATGTTTATGAGAGTTGATGATGATAAGTAGTTGTGATTATGTCTAGTGACCAACTTGTATGTGGTGTCTCATTCATAAAAACAATGATCATGAGGAGGTGTTATATGACAATGATGTATTATGATGATTAGTTGTTAATAATAATATGATGATGATGATGATATTTATTATATCATTGGGTGAAAGAATCGTGGATTAGTTTCAAGTGGATGTCCATCCACTTGAAACTAGTCCATGGTTGTTTCTCCCACTGATGTAATAACTCATTATGATGTAAAATCATTCTCTAAATTGATGTGGTATGAAAACTTGTATAAAGGTGTATGAATACAACATGAAATAAAAAAGAAATACGGAATAATAGTAGCAGTGCGTGCTAGGAGGAGCGCTACTACTAATTACTAGTAGCGCTCATTGTAGAAAGCGCTACTACTAAGTCTATATAGCAGTAGCGCGGTCCAAGCCACGCTACTACTAACCTTTAGTTGTAGCGCCTTACTAGTAGCGTTGTTCCCCGCGCTACTAATAAGCATTAAACACGCGCTACTGCTAGGGTTTTCCCTAGTAGTGTAGGGGGGCGCCCTCCACCCTCGTAGGGCCCTCGGGACTCTCGTCCGGAAGCTTTTCGTTCCAGTATTTTTTATGTTTTCCAAAAATATTCTCCGTTGATTTTCAGCGCATTCCGAGAACTTTTATTTTTGCACAAAAACAACACCACGGTAGTTCTGCTAAAAACAACGTCAGTCCGGGTTAGTTCTAACCAAATCATACCAAAATCATGTAAAAATATTATAAACTTGGCATGAATACATCAAAAATTATAGATATGTTGGAGACATATCAAGCATCCCCAAGCTTAATTCCTGCTCATCCTCAAGTAGGTAAATGATAAAAACAGAATTTTTGATGTGGAATGCTACCCAACATATTTATCAATGTAATCTTCTCTATTGTGGCAACGATATTCAGATCCATAAGATTAAAAACAAAAGTTTAATATTGACATAACAATAATACTTCAAGCATACTAACAGGGCAATTATGTCTTCTCAAAATAACATGGCCAAAGAAAGTTTATCCCTACAAAATCATATAGTCTGGCTATGCTCTATCTTCATCACACAAAATATTTAAATCATGCACAACCCAGGTTTTAGCCAAGAAATTGTTTCATACTTTGGTATTCTCAAAAAAATTCAACTTTCACACAATACATGAGCGTGAGGCATGGACATAGCACTATATGTGGAATAGAATGGAGGTTGAGAAGAAGACAAAAAGGGAGAAGATAGTCTCACATCAACTAGGCGTATCAACAGGCTATGGAGATGCCCACCAATAGATATCAATATGAGTGAGTAGGGATTGCCATGCAATGGATGCACTAGAGCTATAAGTGTATGAAAGCTCATTAAGAAACTAAGTGGCTGTGCATACAACTTGCTTGCTTACAATGACCTAGGGAATTTTTGAGGAAGCCCATCATTGGAATATACAAGCCAAGTTCTATAACGAAAAATCCGCACTAGTATATGAAAGTGACAAAATAGGAGACTCTCTATCATGAAGATCAAGGTGCTACTTTGAAGCACAAGTGTGGAAAAAGGATAGTAGCATTGCCCCTTGTCTCTTTTTCTCTCATCATTTTTCTGGGCCTTCTCTTTTTTTGGCCTCTTTTATTATTATTATTATTTTTCGTCCGGAGTCTCATCCTGACTTGTGGGGGAATCATAGTCTCCATCACCCTTTCCTCACTGGTACAATGCTCTAATAATGAAGATCATCACACTTTTATTTACTTACAACTCAAGAATTACAACTCGATACTTAGAACAATATATGACTCTATATGAATACCTCCGGCGGTGTACCAGGATGTGCAGTGAATCAAGAGTGACATGTATGAAATAATTATGGAAGGTGGCTTTGCCACACATACGATGTGAACTACATGATCATGCAAAGCAATATGACAATGATGATGCGTGTCATAATAAATGGAATGGTGGAAAGTTGCATGGCAATATATCTCAGAATGGCTATGGAAATGCCATAATAGGTAGGTATGGTGGATGTATGGTACCGGCGAAAGTTGCACGGTACTACAGAGGCTAGCAATGGTGGAAGGGTGAGAGTGCGTATAATCCATGGACTCAACATAAGTCATAAAGAACTCACATACTTATTGCAAAGATCTATTGGTCATCAAAACCAAGCACCACGCGCATGCTCCTAGGGGAAGGGTTGGTAGGAGTTAACCATCGTGCGATCCTGACCTCCACACAAAGGAAGACAATCAAAAAATAAATCATGCTCCAACTTCATCACATGTTCACCACACGTGCATGCTACGGGAATCACAAACTTTAACACAAGCATCTCTCAAATCCAAAATTACTCACTAGCATGACTCTAATATCACCATCCTCATATCTGAAAATAATCATAAGGAATCAAACTTCTCATAGTATTCAATGCACTTTATATGAAAGTTTTTATTATATCCCTATTGGATGCCTATCATATTAGGACTAAATTTATAACCAAAGCAAATTACCATGTTGTTTAAGACTCTCAAAATAATATAAGTGAAGCATGAGAGTTCATCAATTTCTTCAAAATAAAACCACCGCCGTGCTCTAAGAAGATATAACTGAAGCACTAGAGCAAATGACAAATTACTCCAAAAGATATAAGTGAAGATCAATGAGTAGTCGAATAATTATGTAACTATGTGAAGACTCTCTTTTTGGGAAACGTAGTAATTTCAAAAATTATCCTACGCACACGCAAGATCATGGTGATGCATAGCAACAAGAGGGGAGAGTATTGTCTACGTACCCTCATAGACCGATAGCGGAAGCGTTATGACAAGGCGGTTGATGTAGTCGTACGTCTTCACGATCCGACCGATCCAAGTACCAAACGTACGGCACCTCCGAGTTCAGCACACTTTCAGCTCGATGACGATCCCCGGACTCCGATCCTGCAGGGTGTCGGGGATGAGTTCCGTCAGCACGACGGCATGGTGACGATGATGATGTTCTACTGACACAGGGCTTCGCCTAAGCACCGCAACAATATGATCGAGGTGGAATATGGTGGAGGGGGGCACCGCACACGGATAAGGAATGATCACGAGGATCAACTTGTGTGTCTAGAGGTGCCCCCCTCCTCCGTATATAAAGCGGAGGAGGAGGAGGGGGCCGGCCAAGGGGGTGGCGCGCCCTAGGAGGGGGAAACCTACTCCAAGTAGGTTTGCCCCTCTGTCGGTGTCAAAACCGGTGGATCTTGGGTAGGGGGTCCCGAACTGTGCGTCTAGTCGGATGGTAACAGGAGACAAGGGACACGATGTTTTTACCCAGGTTCGGGCCCTCTCGATGGAGGTAAAACCCTACTCCTGCTTGATTAATATTGATGATATGGGTAGTACAAGAGTATATCTACCACGAGATCGG
Source organism: Triticum dicoccoides (assembly GCF_002162155.2). Lineage (NCBI taxonomy): Eukaryota > Viridiplantae > Streptophyta > Magnoliopsida > Poales > Poaceae > Triticum > Triticum dicoccoides. Next base: position 557,481,130 of record NC_041393.1, on the reverse strand, counting down.
AGTGGCTAAACCCTAGAATCTAGCCTATGGTATGATTGTTGTTCGTCCTACAGACTAAAACTCTCCGGTTTATATAGACACCGGAGAGGGCTAGGGTTACATAGAGTCGGTTACAATGGGAGGAGATCTTCATATCGTATCGCCAAGCTTGCCTTCCACGCCAAGGAAAGTCCCATCCGGACACGGGATGGAGTCTTCAATCTTGTATCTTCATAGCCCAGGAGTCCGGCCAAAGGTCATATTCCGGCCATCCGGACACCCCCTAATCCAAGACTCCCACAGTAGCCCCTGAACCAGGCTTCAATGACGACAAGTCCGGCGCGCAAGTTGTCTTCGGCATTGCAAGGCGGGTTCCTCCTCCGAATATTTCATAGAAGATGTTGAACACCAGGGTAGTGTCCGGCTCTGCAAAATAAGTTCCACATTCCTTCTTAGAGAGAATAATATTTGTATCAATCGGATCTGCTGACGTATTCTGTGGTGTGACATCATGCCACAGCCAGGCTCTTTATTCATTTTATTGTTCCACCTCAGCGCGTTTAGCGAGGCGGTTTCCCTGGCACGTCTTGTCAAAGCAGAGATCGTGTCCCCTTATTCCGGGATTCTCACCAATACGGGCGTGGGTAACCCAACCGCGCCATTAACCGCGGCGCTTGGGAGATAAGCGAGTTTTATTAGGCCGGTGGGGGGCTCGTAGTTTTGGCCGCCCATATAAGGAGATAAGAATCTGCCCTTTCCATTCACGCCTTCTTCCTCCTCTGCTTATCTGTCCCTGCGTGCTCGAGCTCCAGCGCCCAAGCCCGCACTTCCCACCTCAACCCTCTCCAACCATGTCCGGAGCAAGAGGTAGATGGATGGCCTCCTCCGTTACGGAGGGGCAAATCAAGAAACTGAGGAAGGCCGGATACTTGTCTAACGACATTGTGCACCGGCTTCCAGATGTGGGGCAACTCATCCCCACCCCCAGGCCCCATGAGAGGGTTGTTTTTCTTCCCCATTTCCTCCGCGGACTGGGTTTTCCTCTTCACCCGTTCGTCCGGGGGCTCATGTTCTACTACGGCATGGAATTCCACGATCTGGCCCCGAACTTCATCCTCAACATCTCGGTGTTTATCGTCGTGTGCGAGGCCTTCCTCCGCATCCAGCCTCACTTTGGCCTATGGCTGAAGATCTTCAGCGTCAAGCCGAAGGTATTGGGCGGGCGCCAAGCGGAGTGCGGAGGCACCATGGTGGGCAAAATAGCCAACGTCACATGGCTCGAGGGCGCCTTCGTAGAGACCATCAAAGGGTGGCAATCGGGGTGATTCTATATCACCGAGCTGCGCGACCCTAAATGGGTAGCGGCCCCCCGAGTTCAGATCTGGTATCCCCACACGGCTCACAACTTGGAAGGAGACGGGCCTGTCGTGGGGTAGTTCGGCGGAATTGACCGGACTTCAAACCTGCATCAAAGACCTGATCGGCAGGAAGGTTAAACTCGTCAACGTTGTCTAGGTCATGCTCTTCCGCCGGATTCTCCCGTGTCAACGACGGGCTTTTAGCTTGTGGGAGTTCGACCCGGCCCAGCACCAGACTCTGTCCTGGCTTTTCGACACAAAGCATGGGGACGCCTGGAAGGTGCTATTCAAGAGCTCCGAGGTCTCCCCTCCCGTCACCGAGGATCGCGGATTCTGCACCGAGCGCCAAGCCAGTGCGGTGAGCTTAATTTTCCCTTTACGGGGTATTTATTTTTCACAGATTTGATTCTATGTGGGATCTAAACTCCCATCTCCTTAACAGGACTGGCAGAAAAAGGCCGGACAGATCAACTGTCCGGCTCCCTTGCCCGAAGACCCAGCGGATGCCCACTTGACGAAGCTGCTGGTCCCGGCACCTCACGTGGTGCCGGAGAAGAAGGCCAAGAAGAAGGCCACGGGGACTCGAAAGAGTTCCCGGCGTCTGGTGGTGTCGGATTCATCACCCGACAGCCCCGAAGCACCCTCCGCCTCTAAGGACGAGGAGGAGGAAGAAGAAGAAGCCTCTGCCCCTCCAACGGGGGAAGGAAAGAAAAGGAAAGCCGCCCCAACAGGGGAGGCCGGAGGGTCCAAGAAAGGGAGAACCCTTCTTCTGGACTACACCTCCGATGCCGAAGACGGCAAGGAGGAATGGCCATCCAGGGTCAAGCCCCTGGCAAAATCGTAAGTATCCGGTCATCCGAATAACTTATGACGCCCCTCCATTATTTGGCATTTTCTGACACCAAATTTGATCACGTAGTCCGCCCAAGTCCCAGCTCGACGATTCGACGACCGGCTCCTTGGATTCGTCGGATGTGAATAGCGCTTCACTACCGACGGCCTCCTCCCCTCTCCCTACGGACGACGCTGAGCTGGAGTCCCAAAAGGGACTAAACCAGGAGGAGGTAGTCCTAGAGGCCCACAAGGCGACCTTCCAGACTCCAGGCCCAAAGGGGGTAAAGCTCCAGAGGGATCTAAGTCCGGCCCCGGGCCGGACACTGTTCCGGAACCATCAGCGGTTCCGGAGTCCGACAGGCGGCGCCTTCATAAGAAGGGCAAGCCTGCGACACTGGCTACTTCCGTCAACCCGGAGGCGCCGGACAATTTGCTGGAGGCGCTTAACGGCACCTCCATCGACGAGGAACACTGCACTGTTATGAGTGCGGTGATTTAGAAAGTTCATTCTGCCAAGGGCGGGCTGACGGAAGCCTGTACAAGCCTGTTAACGGGCTTTGAGGTATGTGTGCAATAACATATATATATAAAATATTATTGCATAGACAGTAGCCCCTGATGCTCAGTTCGATGTTCGGAAAGAAAAACCGAGCTGAGGATCTAAAAAGATATACGCAGGAGTCTAATAGAAATATGTCAATATGGGAATGCAGGTTGCGCTGCTGACCTCTACCGCACTGACTGCGGAGGTCAATGCCTTGAAGGAAAGCCTCGAGCGGTCCAAGAGCAAGCTCGGCCGTGCCAAGAAGCAGCTCGAGGATAAAGAGGGTACATAGTACCTCCTGTAAATGTATATAGAAATACTTGGTTGCAAAATAATAACAGGACCAACGTTAATGTTGCAGGAGCCACGACCGAGGTGGCGACCTTGAAAGAGGTGGCCTCCAAGGCCGAAAGGAGTGCGTCCATGGAGCGCACCGAGCGAGAGAAGCAGGAGGCGCGGGTGGCGGAGGTGCGGCAAGAGCTCGAGGCTCTCGTGGAAAAACACGAGAGTTTGGAGCGTGACTCGGAGACTCGAGAATCCGAGCTTGCCTTGGCTCTTGAGAGTGCCAAGACCGCTAAGGCCGAGGCGCAGAAGGCCCTTCAGGAGATCGAGGCGATGAAGAAGATAGCGGCGGGTAAGGCATTCTTTATGCACACCAAAAATATATAAGTTAATTATCTACTACTTACCCGAATCCGGAGCTCTCCAGGAGTGTTCGCCGATCTGCCCCATAGTGTGTCTGATGCCGCCGCATACTACCGAGCCGAAGAGGGGAGCTCAACGGAAAAGGTGTTCTGGTCTCAGTACACTGAGGCCGAACATCCGATGCCCCTGAGCGACCAGCTGAAGCAGCTGGTCGAGCTCCACAAGGTGGCCGAACAGGCCATGAGGGGCCTCATAGCTCGGCTGTGGCCTGGAGAAGTCATGCCTGGGAGCTACTTCGTTCTGGTGCGGCGGCTGGTGGACGCGTGTCCGTGGATTGAGGTCATCAAGCGCTCCGTTTGTATTGAAGGTGCCCGTCGGGCCCTTGCCCGTGCTAAGGTGCACTGGGGCAAGCTAGATGCGGAGAAGCTGTTGACGGACGCGCCACCGTCGGGCAAGGAGTATCGTACGCCCGAGATGTATTACAATGGCGTTCTGAAGGGTGCCCACCGCATAGCGGATGAGTGCTCCAAAGATGTAATTTTTGAGTAAACTTGCATTTCTTAACCTGTACACTGAAGCTTTGTTCATATGCGTTAAGCAATGCTTGTTAATTTAAAATATTACCTTCTGTGCGGCCGTTTATCAAATCTGAGAGATGCAAGTCGTCGGCTTCGACCCCCATGCCACGAGTGCTGCGGTGTTCGGGATAAACCTGAGCGCTCTTGTTCCCATTCTTGGGTCCATCTAGGGAGGCGTTCAGCACAGCGAACCAGGCCGTCGGACTTATAATGCTTTATCACTCTCACTTAGCCATAGAATTCTATAATTTTAAACTTCGGCGAAGCCACTAGTATTTGGAAGACCGAGTTCATGGCGCTATCCACGCCTAGGCCGGATAAGTCCGGTTCCTCGCTTGAAGCGGCATAAGTCTTTAAGGACTCGAAAAAACCTCGCGAACAGCGACCGGTCTCTCGCACTATCATGACAGTTAGTTTTAGCTTTCTCTACTGAGGTGTTAACCCAGCTCAACTGGGGCACAATCGCAGTAGTTCTCCCAGCGCTACCTTAGCCAACAATGCGGAACGTAAGGAACCAAAACATGGGAGCCGGGCAAACCCAACTATTGACCATAGACATGATTCGGAGCCGATGCATATAGTGCTATAAGTTCGGGGTGCCGCACTCATGAGAGTGTTCGGTCTTCTCACACCATGTTATGAGGTGTTGTAAGCCCCTGGTGTATTGTCCGCACCAAAGTGTACGATTGCACAATGTCATGACTGAACATATTTGTATAAAAAATAGATAAGTACAATAATAGGTGAGAGCTATATATTGTTTATTAAAAAAGGGCTGACGCGAAAGCAGAACGGTACAAAAAGTGCGGTAAGCAAGAGATGGGAGTATTTGACATATTCCCCTTCAGGGGCAAGCTGCAGGATTGTAAGAGAAACAGGTATTAAACTCGTTATAGAGTCCACCTTGACTTTTGACGTAGCTTGCTTCCTCCCTGGCTATTGCATCGTTTGTTCGGCGATAGTATTGCCGGACAGGCCTTCCAAATAGTTGGGTCCTGAAAGTGTGTAAAAAAGGGAAAACGGCGAAATAGGGAGCCCCCTAGTGCGGTTAAGCCGCATTCTGGGCGTGCCATTGTTGTGCCCCTCCCCTTATGCCCATGGTATCTCTAAGGCGTAATTATGTACGCGTGGTACCAGTATTGACGTTTGGCGGGGGCTGGGGTCGGGGCCGCACTGCTATGCTTGCTCGGAATGTGCCAGCCGAATTTGTTGTAGGTTACTTCGGGCTCGCTTGACGTTGTCTGGACGTTTGGCGCCTGGATTGGAGAACTGCCTTGAGAGACTACTCTGTACTTCCACCGCCAGGGCTGCTGTGTGCTCCTCCGTTCGGAGAGAGCGTTCTGTGTTTCCATTTACCGTGATGACTCCACGAGGTCCTGGCATCTTGAGCTTGAGATATGCGTAGTGCGGCACCGCATTGAATTTTGCAAATGCGGTTCGTCCGAGCAGGCGTGATAGCCGCTGCGGAATGGGACTATGTCGAAGATTAAGTCCTCGCTCCGGAAGTTATCCGGTGATCCGAAGACCACCTCGAGTGTGATCGAGCCTGTACAACTGGCTTCGACCCCTGGTATGACACCTTTGAAGGTTGTATTTGTGGGTTTAATCCTTGAAGTATCGATGCCCATTTTTCGCACTGTGTCCTGGTAAAGCAGGTTCAGGCTACTGCCGCCGTCCATTAGGACTCTGGTAAGGTGAAATCCGTCGATAATTGGGTCTAGGACCAGTGCGGCGAATCCGCCATGACGGATGCTCATGGGATGGTCCCGTCGATCGAAAGTGATCGAGCAGGAGGACCATGGGTTGAACTTTGGGGCGACTGGCGCCAGCGCATAGACGTCCTTGAGAGCACGCCTCCGCTCCCTTTTGGGGATGTGGGTTGCGTATATCATATTCACCGTCCAAACTTGCGGGGGAAATCCCTTCTGTCCTTTGTTGTTCGGCGGCCGAGGCCCCTCCTCGTCGTAGCTATGTAGCCCCTTGTCTCTGGTCTCGGCACTTATCTTGCCTGCCTGCTTGAACACCCAACAATCCCTGTTGGTGTGATTGGCTGGCTGTTCGGGGGTGCCGTGTATCTGGCACGAGCGATCAAGTATCCGGTCTAGGCTGGAAGGGCCCTGAGGGTTTCGTTTGAATGGCTTCTTCCGCTAACCCGGTTTAGAGCCTCTAAATCGGGCATTGACTGCCGTATCTTCAGTATTGTCACCGTTAATGCGGCGCTTATGCTTGTTGCGGCGTGACCTACCGTTGTTATCCTTGTTATCCAAATTGTCGGGGCTCTTGCTTATGTTATTGCTACGAGCCAGCCAGCTGTCTTCTCCCGCGCAGAAGCGGGTCATGAGTGTCGTGAGGGCTGCCATAGACTTCGGCTTTTCCTATCCTAGGTGCCGGGCAATCCATTCGTCTCGGATGTTGTGACTGAAGGCTGCGAGGGCCTCGGCGTCCTGACAATCGACTATTTGGTTTTTCTTTGTCAGGAACCGTGTCCAGAATTGTCTGGCCGATTCCTCTGGTTGCTGGATTATGTGGCTTAGGTCATCGGCGTCTGGTGGTCGCACATACGTGCCCTGGAAGTTGTCAAGGAATGCGGATTCCAAGTCCTCCCAACAACTGATTGTCTCTGCTGGCAGGCTAATAAGCCAATGTTGAGCTGGTCCTTTAAGCTTGAGCGGGAGGTATTTGATGGCGTGTAGATCATCGCCACGGGCCATGTGGATGTGAAGGAGATAATCCTCGATCCATACCGCAGGATCTGTTGTGCCATCGTATGATTCGATGTTTACGGGTTTGAAGCCCTCGGGGATTTGATGATCCATTACTTCGTCTGTGAAGCATAGTGGGTGTGCTGCGCCCCTGTACTGAGCTATATCGCGACGCAGCTCGGACGATCTTGGTATGTTGTATTCGGCCAGGCCATACTTATTATGTCCGGCGTGACGGCTAGCGTCACGTGACGCGGGGCGCCCATGCGATCCGTAGATCGATCTTGTTTGCCTTGCCTTATTCTCCAAGATGTCTCTCGGGTCTGTTGCGTCTCCCCGTACTCTGGTATGTTTTGAGCGGTGTCGGGGTGCGGTTTGGGTCGAGGGCCTGAAGGCCTCTCTATCTCGGCCACGGGGTGGCCGATCGGGCGCATCGTACGCTGGTGATGTAGGTTTAATTGCTTCCTCCTCAAGTTGGGGAAGCAGCCTGTGCTTCGGGTAGCTCTTGGATGGGCGTTCTAGTTTATACTCTTTGGCTGCCAGGACTTCGGTCCATCTGTCGGCTAGCAAGTCTTGGTCAGCTCTAAGCTGCTGCTGTTTCTTCTTGAGGCTGCCTTTGAAACGCTCTTGCTCGACGGGATCCTCTGGCACGACGAATTCATCGTCGTCGAGGCTTGCCTCGTCTTCGAAGGGAGGCATGTAATTGTCGTCCTCATCCTCTTTGTCGGCCGCTCTCTCACGAGGGCTGGCTCCTTCGTTCTCCTGCACTGAATCCTGCTGGAGGGGGTTGTCTTCGGCACTGTCCGGCGTATTGTTATCTCCGGTGCCGGAATCGTCGTTTTTTCTTTGGCGGGACTTAGAGCGGCGCCGCTGACGTTGGCGCTTGGGTTGCTTCTTGGAGGGGTCATCCTCCATTTTCTCCTCGCCATCCCCCGCTTTAGGGGTGTCCACCATGTATATGTCATATGACGAGGTGGCTTTCCAGTTCCCTATAGGCACTGGTTCTTGTTCGTCTCCTTCATCGGCGTCCATGCTGTCGATGTCTTCGGAGTCGAAGTCGAGCATGTCGGTTAAATCATCGACAGTGGCTACAAAGTGGGTGGTGGGTGGGCTACAAATTTCTTCGTCATCCGCGTCCCAACCGTGTTAGCCGTAGTCCGGCCAGGGCTCTCCTGACAAAGAGAGAGACTTTAACAAATTCAGGATGTTGCCGAAAGGTGAGTGCTGAAAGACATCCGCGGCGGTGAACTCCATGACCGGAGCCCAATCGGGCTTAACCGGGAGAGGTGCGGGATTTACGGAGTCCGGATCGGAGTCCGGCACCTCGTAGTCACGGGCCTTGCGAGGGACTAGGCTGGTATCCGGCTCCATCGCCATAGAGATTGCAGTTTCCGGGGTGGTGTCTAACCGTCCGTCCCCGACTGGCGTAGTGGGCTCCGAGCTAATGGTTGGAGCGGACACCTGAGCGATGCTCTGGGCGTTGTTTGATGATAGAGCTAAATCGTGCCCATCATGACAGTGCGGCGCGCCCGGTTGTGGCTCAAATCCGTCGAAGATCAAGTCCCCGCGGATGTCGGCCGTGTAGTTCAAGCTTCCAAACCTGACCTGATGGCCAAGGGCGTAGCTCTCGATCTGCTCCAGATGGCCGAATGAGTCAAACCGCAGTGCGAAGCCGCCGAATACGAAGATCTGTCCGGGGAGAAGAGTCTCATCCCGGACCGCGTCACGGTTGATGAGCGAAGAAGCCATCGGGCCTAAAAGGCGACGACATAGAGGAACTCTCAATGAAAGCACCAATGTCGGTGTCAAAACTGGCGGATCTCGGGTAGGGGGTCCCGAACTGTGCGTCTAGGCGGATGGTAACAGGAGACAAGGGACACGATGTTTTTACCCAGGTTCGGGCCCTCTCGATGGAGGTAAAACCCTATTCCTGCTTGATTAATATTGATGATATGGGTAGTACAAGAGTAGATCTACCACGAGATCCGAGTGGCTAAACCCTAGAATCAAGCCTATGGTATGATTGTTGTTCGTCCTATGGACTAAAACTCTCCGGTTTATATAGACACCGGAGAGGGCTAGGGTTACACAAAGTCGGTTACAATGGGAGGAGATCTTCATATCGTATCGCCAAGCTTGCATTCCATGCCAAGGAAAGTCCCATCCGGACACGAGACGGAGTCTTCAATCTTGTATCTTCATAGCCCAGGAATCCGGCCAAAGGTCATAGTCCGGCCATCCGGACACCCCCTAATCCAGGACTCCCTCACCCTCCCTTTCCTAGTCCAAGAAGGAGGGGGAGGAAGGAGTGGGAGAGGGGAAAGGCAAGGGGGGCGCCCCCCCCCCTTGTCCTATTCCGACTGAAGGGGAGGGGGCGCGCCTCTTGCCCTGGCCGGCCCCACTCTTTCTCCACTAGGGCCCAATAAGGCCCATTAGTTCCTGGGGGGTTCTGGTAACCCTCAGCACTCCGGTTTTCTCCGAAATCACCCGGAACACTTCCGGTGTCCGAATATAGTCGTCCAATATATCAATCTTTATGTCTCAATACCTAGTTCAGTCTCGTTACCGGCAAGTCTCTTTACTCGTTCTGTAATACATCATCTCACAACTAACTCATTAGTTTCAATGCTTGCAAGGCTTAAGTGATGTGCATTACCGAGAGGGCCCAGAGATACTTCTCCGACAATCGGAGTGACAAATCCTAATCTCGAAATACGCCAAACCAACAAGTACCTTCAGAGACACCTGTAGAGCACCTTTATAATCACCCAGTTACGTTATGACGTTTGGTAGCACACAAAATGTTCCTCCGGTAAATGGGAGTTGCATAATCTCATAGTCATAGGAACATGTATAAGTCATGAAGATAGCAATAGCAGAAAACTAAACGATCAAGTGCTAAGCTAACGGAATGGGTCAAGTCAATCACATCATTCTCCTAATGATGTGATCCCGTTAATCAAATGACAACATATGTCTATGGTCAGGAAACATAACCATCTTTGATCAACGAGCTAGTCAAGTATAGGCATACTAGTGACACTCTGTTTGTTTATGTATTCACACGAGTATTATGTTTCTGGTTAATACAATTCTAGCATGAATAATAAACATTTATCATGATATAAGGAAATAAATAATAACTTTATTATTGCCTCTAGGGCATATTTCCTTCAGTCTCCCACTTGCACTAGAGTCAATAATCTAGATTACACAGTAATGATTCTAACACCCATGGAGTCTTGGTGTTGATCATGTTTTGCTCGTGGAAGAGGCTTAATCAGCGGGTCTGCGACATTCAGATCCATATGTATCTTACAAATTTCTATGTCTCCCACCTGGACTAGATCCCGGATGGAATTGAAGCGTCTCTTGATGTGCTTGGTTCGCTTGTGAAATCTGGATTCCTTCGCCAAGGCAATTGCACCAGTATTGTCACAAAAGATTTTCATTGGACCCGATGCACTAGGTATGGCACCTAGATCGGATATGAACTCCTTCATCCAGACTCCTTCATTTGCTACTTCCGAAGCAGCTATGTACTCCGCTTCACATGTAGATCCCGCCACGATGCTTTGTTTAGAACTGCACCAACTGACAGCTCCACCGTTCAAAGTAAACACGTATCCGGTTTGCGATTTAGAATCCTCCAGATCAGTGTCAAAGCTTGCATCAACGTAACCATTTACGATGAGCTCTTTGTCACCTCCATAAATGAGAAACATATCCTTAGTCCTTTTCAGGTATTTCAGGATGTTCTTGACCCCTGGCCAGTGATCCACTCCTGGATTACTTTGGTACCTCCCTGCTAGACTTATAGCAAGGCACACATCAGGTCTGGTACACAGCATTGCATACATGATAGAGCCTATGGCTGAAGCATAGGGAACATCTTTCATTTTCTCTCTATCTTCTGCAGTGGTCGGGCTTTGAGTCATACTCAACTTCACACCTTGTAACACAGGCAAGAACCCTTTCTTTGCTTGATCCATTTTGAACTTCTTCAAAACTTTGTCAAGGTATGTGCTTTGTGAAAGTCCAATTAAGCGTCTTGATCTATCTCTATAGATCTTAATGCCCAATATGTAAGCAGCTTCACCGAGGTCTTTCATTGAAAAACTCTTATTCAAGTATCCTTTTATGCTATCCAGAAATTCTATATCATTTCCAATCAGCAATATGTCATCCACATATAATATCAGAAATGCTACAGAGCTCCCACTCACTTTCTTCTAAATACAGGCTTCTCCAAAAGTCTGTACAAAACCAAATGCTTTGATCACACTATCAAAATATTTATTCTAACTCCGAGAGGCTTGCACTAGTCCATAAATGGATTGCTGGAGCTTGCACACTTTGTTAGCTCCCTTTGGATCGACAAAACCTTCTGGCTGCATCATATACAACTCTTCTTCCAGAAACCCGTTCAGGAATGCAGTTTTGACATCCATCTGCCATATTTCATAATCATAAAATGAGGCAATCGCTAACATGATTCGGACAGACTTAAGCATCGCTATGGGTGAGAAGGTCTCATCGTAGTCAATCCCTTGAACTTGTCGAAAACCTTTTGCGACAAGTCGAGCTTTGTAGACAGTAACATTACCGTTAGCATCAGTCTTCTTCTTGAAGATCCATTTATTTTCAATTGCTTGCCGATCATTGGGCAAGTCAACTTCTCATACATGGATCCCATCTCAGATTTCATGGCCTCAAGCCATTTTGCGGAATCTGGGCTCACCATCACTTCTTCATAGTTCGTAGGTTCATCATGGTCTAGTAACATGACTTCCAGAACAGGATTACCATACCACTCTGGTGTCGTTTTTATTCTGGTTGATCTACAAGGTTCAGTAACAACTTGATCTGAAGTTTCATGATCATCATCATTAACTTCCTCACTAATTGGTGTAGACGTCACAGGAACCGGTTTATGTGATGAACCACTTTCCAATAAAGGGGCGGGTATAGATACCTCATCAAGTTCTACTTTCCTCCCACTCACTTCTTTCGAGAGAAACTCCTTCTCTAGAAAGGATCCATTCTTAGCAATGAATGTCTTCCCTTCGGATCTGTGATAGAAGGTATACCCAACAGTCTCCTTTGGGTATCCTATGAAGACACATTTCTCCGATTTAGGTTCGAGCTTATCAGGTTGAAGCTTTTTCACATAAGCATCGCAGCCCCAAACTTTCAGAAACGACAACTTTGGTTTCTTGCCAAACCACAGTTCATAAGGCGTCATCTCAACGGATTTCGATGGTGCCCTATTTAACATGAATGTAGCCGTCTCCAAAGCATAACCCCAAAATGATAGCGGTAACTTAGTAAGAGACATCATAGATCGCACCATATCTAGTAAAGTACGATTACGACATTCGGACACACCAACGATGTGGTGTTCCGGGTGGCGTGAGTTGCGAAACTCTTCCGCATTGTCTCATATGTAGACCAAACTCGTAACTCAAATATTCTCCTCCACGATCAGATCGTAGAAACTTTATTTTCTTGTTACGATGATTTTCAACTTCACTCTAAAATTCTTTGAACTTTTCAAATGTTTCAGACTTATGTTTCATCAAATAGATATACCCATATCTGCTTAAATCATTTGTGAAGGTGAGAAAATAACGATATCCGTCATGAGCCTCAACATTCATCGGACCACATACATCTGTATGTATGATTTCCAACAAATCTCTTGCTCTCTCCATAGTACCGGAGAACGGCGTTTTAGTCATCTTGCCCATGAGGCATGGTTCGCAAGTATCAAGTGATTCATAATCAAGTGGTTCCAAAAGTCCATCAGTATGGAGTTTCTTCATGCGCTTTACACCGATATGACCTAAACGGAAGTGCCACAAATAAGTTGCACTATCATTATCAACTCTGCATATTTTGGCTTCAACATTATGAATATGTGTATCACTACTATCGAGATTCATCAAAAATAGACCACTCTTCAAGGGTGCATGACCATAAAGATATTACTCATATAAATAGAACAACCATTATTCTCTGATTTAAATGAATAACCGTCTCGCATCAAACAAGATCCAGATATAATGTTCATGCTCAACGCTGGCACCAAATAACAATTATTTAGGTCTAATACTAATCCCGAAGGTAGATGTAGAGGTAGCGTGCCGACCGCGATCACATCGACTTTGGAACCATTTCCCATGCGCATCGTCACCTCGTCCTTTGTCAGTGTTCGCTTAATCTATAGTCCCTATTTCGAGTTGCAAATATTAGCAACAGAACCAATATCAAATACCAAGGTGCTACTGCGAGCTCTAGTAAGGTACACATCAATAACATGTATATCACATATACCTTTGTTCACCTTGCCATCCTTCTTATCCGCCAAATACTTTGGGCAGTTCCGCTTCCAGTGACCAGTCTGCTTGCAGTAGAAGCACTCAGTTTCAGGCTTAGGTCCAGACATGGGTTTCTTCTCCTGAGCAGCAACTTGCTTGCCGTTCTTCTTGAAGTTCCCCTTCTTCTTCCCTTTGCCCTTTTTCTTGAAACTAGTGGTCTTGTTGACCATCAACACTTGATGCTCCTTCTTGATTTCTACCTCCGTAGCTTTTAGCATTGTGAAGAGCTCGGGAATCGTCTTATCCATCCCTTGCATGTTATAGTTCATCACGAAGCTCTTGTAGCTTGGTGGCAGTGATTGGAGAATTCTGTCAATGACGCTATCATCCGGAAGATTAACTCCCAGTTGAATCAAGTGATTATTATACCCAGACATCTTGAGTATATGCTCACTGACAGAACTATTCTCCTCCATCTTGCAGCTATAGAACTTATTGGAGACTTCATATCTCTCAATCCGGGCATTTGCTTGAAATATTAACTTCAACTCCTGGAACATCTCATAGGCTCCATGACATTCAAAATGTCGTTGAAGTCCCGGTTCTAAGCCGTAAAGCATGGCACACTGAACTATCGAGTAGTCATCAGCTTTGCTCTGCCAGACGTTCTTAACGTCGCCAGTTGCATCTGCAGCAGGCTTGGCACCCAGCGGTGCTTCCAGGACGTAATTCTTCTGTGCAGCAATAAGGATAATCCTCAAGTTACGGACCCATTCCGTGTAATTGCTACCATCATCTTTCAACTTTGCTTTCTCAAGGAACACATTAAAATTCAATGGAACAACAGCACGGGCCATCTATCTACAATCAACATAGACAAGCAAGATACTATCAGGTACTAAGTTCATGATAAATTTAAGTTCAATTAATCATATTACTTAAGAACTCCCACTTAGAAAAACATCCCTCTAATCCTCTAAGTGATCACGTGATCCAAATCAACTAAACCATAACCGATCATTACGTGAAATGGAGTAGCTTTCAATGGTGAACATCATTATGTTGATCATATCTACTATATGATTCATGCTCGACCTTTCGGTCTCCATGTTCTAAGGCCATATCTGCATATGCTAGGCTTGTCCAGTTTAACCTGAGTATTCCGCGTGTGCAAAACTGGCTTGCACCCGTTGTCGATGGACGTAGAGCTTATCACACCCGATCATCACGTGGTGTCTGGGCACGACGAACTTTGGCAACGGTGCATACTCAGGGAGAACACTTCTTGATAATTAGTGAGAGATCATCTTAAAATGCTACCGTCAATCAAAGCAAGATAAGATGCATAAAAGATAAACATCACATGCAATCAATATAAGTGATATGATATGGCCATCATCATCTTGTGCTTGTGATCTCCATCTCCGAAGCACCTTCATGATCACCATCATCACCGGCGCGACACCTTGATCTCCATCGTAGCATTGTTGTCGTTTACACCGTCTATTGCTTCTACGACTATCGCTAGCGCTTAGTGATAAAGTAAAGCAATTACAGGGCGTTTGAATTTCATACAATAAAGCGATAACCATATGGCTCCTGCCAGTTGCCGATAACTTCGGTTACAAAACATGATCATCTCATACAATAAAATATAGCATCACGTCTTGACCATATCACATCACAACATGCCCTGCAAAAAAAGTTAGACGTCCTCTACTTTGTTGTTGCAAGTTTTACGTGGCTGCTATGGGCTTAGCAAGAACCGTTCTTACCTACGCATCAAAACCACAATGATAGTTTGTCAAGTTGGTGTTGTTTTAACCTTCGCAAGGACCGGGCGTAGCCACACTCGGTTCAACTAAAGTTGGAGAAACTGTCACTCGCCAGCCACCTGTGTGCAAAGCACGTCGGTAGAACCAGTCTCGCGTAAGCGTATGCATAATGTCGGTCCGGGCCGCTTCATCCAACAATATCGTCGAACCAAAGTATGACATGCTGGTAAGAAGTATGACTTGTATCGCCCACAACTCACTTGTGTTCTACTCGTGCATATAGCATCAACGCATAAAACCTAGGCTCGGATGCCACTGTTGGGAAACATAGTAATTTCAAAAATTATCCTATGCACATGCAAGATCATGGTGATGCATAGCAATGAGAGGGGAGAGTATTGTCTACGTACCCTCGTAGACCGATAGCGGAAGGGTTATGACAACGCGGTTGATGTAGTTGTACGCCTTCACGATCCGACCGATCTAAGTACCGAACGTACGGCACCTCTGAGTTCAGCACAAGTTCAGCTCGATGACGATCCCCGGACTCCGATCCAGCAGGGTGTCGGGGATGACTTCCGTCATCATGACGGCGTGGTGACGATGATGATGTTCTACCGATGCAGGGCTTCGCCTAAGCACCGCAACGATATGACCGAGGTGGAATATGGTGGAGGGGGGCACCGCACACGGCTAAGGAACGATCACGAGGATCAACTTGTGTGTCTAGAGGTGCCCCCCTCCTCCGTATATAAAGGGGGGAGGAGGAGGGGGCCGGCCAAGGGGGTGGCGCGCCCTAGGAGGGGGAAACCTACTCCAAGTAGGTTTGGCCCTCCCTTTCCTAGTCCAAGAAGAAGGGGGAAGGAAGGAGTGGGAGAGGGGAAAGGCAAGGGGGGCGCCCCCGCCCCCTTTCCTTGTCCTATTCGGACTCAAGGGGAGGGGGCGCGCCTCTTGCCCTGGCCGGCCCCTCTCTTTCTCCACTAGGGCCCAATAAGGCCCATTAGTTCCCGGGGGGTTCCGGTAACCCTCCAGCACTTCGGTTTTCTCCGAAATCACCCGGAACACTTCCGGTGTCCGAATATAGTCGTCCAATATATCAATCTTTATGTCTCGACCATTTCGAGACTCCTCGTCATGTCCGTGATCACATCGGGGACTCCAAACAACCTTCGGTACATCAAAACTTATAAACTCATAATAAAACTGTCATCGTAACGTTTAAGCATGCGGACCCTACGGGTTCGAGAACTATGTAGACATGACCTAGAACTATTTCCGGTCAATAACCAATAGCGGAACCTGGATGCTCATATTAGCTCCTACATATTCTACGAAGATCTTTATCGGTGAAACCGCATAACGACATACGTTGTTCCCTTTGTCATCGGTATGTTACTTGCCCGAGATTTGATCGTCGGTATCTCAATACCTAGTTCAGTCTCATTACCAGCAAGTCTCTTTACTCGTTCTGTAATACATCATCTCAAAACTAACTCATTAGTTGCAATGCTTGCAAGGCTTAAGTGATGTGCATTACCGAGAGGGCCCAGAGATACTTCTCCAACAATCGGAGTGACAAATCCTAATCTCGAAATACGCCAACCCAACAAGTACTTCGGAGACACCTGTAGAGCACCTTTATAATCACCCAGTTTTGTTGTGACGTTTGGTAGCACACAAAGTGTTCCTTCGGTAAACGGGAGTTGCATAATCTCATAGTCATAGGAACATGTATAAGTCATGAAGAAAGCAATAGCAGAAAACTAAACGATCAAGTGCTAAGCTAACGGAATGGGTCAAGTCAATCACATCATTCTCCTAATGATGTGATCCCGTTAATCAAATGACAACACATGTCTATGGTCAGGAAACATAACCATCTTTGATCAACGAGCTAGTTAAGTAGAGGCATACTAGTGATACTCTGTTTGTTTATGTATTCACACAAGTATTATGTTTCCGGTTAATACAATTCTAGCATGAATAATAAACATTTATCATGATATAAGGAAATAAATAATAACTTTATTATTGCCTCTAGGGCATATTTCCTTCATCTCTAACATTTAAGAATTTCATATCTTGGGATATTATTCAAACACCAAGCAAAACAAAATAAAACAAAATGACGCTCCAAGCAAAACACGTATCATGTGGTGAATAAAAATATAGCTCCAAGTAAGGTTACGATGAACAAAGACGAAAGAGGGGATGCCATCCGGGGCATCCCCAAGGTTAGGCTCTTGGTTGTCCTTGAATATTAACTTGGGGTGCCTTGGTCATCCCCAAGCTTAGGCTCTTTCCACACCTTATTCCATAGTCCATCGAATCTTTACCCAAAACTTGAAAACTTCACAACACAAAACTCAACAGAAAACTCGTAAGCTCCATTAGTATAAGAAAATAAATCACCACTTTTGGTACTGTTATGAACTTATTCTAAATTTATATTGGTGTAATGTCACTGTATTACAACTTCTCTACGGTTCAAACCCTCTGATACTACTCATAGATTCATCAAAATAAGCAAACAACACATAGAAAACAGAATCTGTCAAAAACAGAACAGTCTGTAGTAATCTGTGACTCTCGAATACTTCTGTAACTCCAAAACTTCTGAAACAATTAGATCCACCTGAGAAATTTGTGAACCAATCCATAGCAAAAAGAATCAGGTCAAAATCACGTTTCAATAAGATTATGGAAATTATTTACTGAGCGCAAAAGTTTCTGATTTTCAGCTGGATCAACACAACTATCACCGCAAGCTATTCTAAAGGTTTTACTTGGCACTTTATTGAAACAAAATCTATAAAACATGATTACTACAGTAGCTTAATAATGTGGAAACACAAAAACAGTAGGGGTAAATATTGGGTTGTCTCCCAACAAGCACTTTTCTTTAATGCCTTTTAGCCAGGCATGATGATTTCAACGATGATCACATAAAAGATAAGAATTGAAACATAAAGAGAGCATCATGAAGAATATGACTAGCACATTTAAGTCCAACCCACTTCCTATGCATAGGAATTTTGTGAGAAAACAACTTATGGGAACGAGAATCAACTAGCATAGGAAGGCAAAACAAACATAACTTCAAGATTTTCAACACATAGAGAGGAAACTTGATATTATTGCAATTCGTACAAGCATATGTTCAACCCTCATAATAATTTTCAGTAGCAGCATGAATGAATTCAACAATATAACTATCACATAAAGAATTCTATTCATGATCTACAAGCATAGAAATTTTATTACTCTCCACATACGCAAATTTCTTCTCATGAATAGTAGTGGGAGCAAACTCAACAAAATAACTATTATGTGAGGCATAATCCAATTGAAAATTAAAATGAAGATGACAAGTTCCATGGTTATCATTATTCTTTATAGCATACATGTCATCACAATAATCATCATAGATAGCAACTTAGTTCTCATAATCAATTGGAACCTCTTCCGAAACAGTGGATTTATCACTAAATAAAGTCATGACCTCTCCAAATCCACTTTCATAATTATCACAATAAGATTCAACACCCCCCAAAATAGTGGGATCATTACTTCCTAAAGTTGACACTCTTACGAACCCAATTTAATTAATATAATAATCATAAATAGGATGCATGCTTTCATCATAATAAATTTTCTCATGAAAACTTGGGGGACAAAAAATATCATATTCATCAAACATTGCATCCCCAAGCTTGTGGCTTTGCATATCATTAGCATCATGGATATTCAAGAATTCATACTAACAACATTGCAATCATGATCAAGATTCAAAGATCTAGTTCCAAACATTTTATTGCATTCTTATTCTAACACTTTGGCACAATTATCAAAATCCTTATTTTCATGAACGACATTAAAAAGATAAAGCATATGAGGAAACCTCAATTCCATTTTTTTGTAGTTTTCTTTTATATACTAAACTAGTGATAAAACAAGAAAAAAAAGATTCAATTGCAAGATCTAAAGATATACCTTCAAGCACTAACCTCCCTAGCAACGGCGCTAGAAAAGAGCTTGATGTCTACTACGCAACCTTCTTCTTGTAGACGTTGTTGGGCCTCCAGGTGCAGAGGTTTGTAGGATGGTAGCAAATTTCCCTCAAGTGGATGACCTAAGGTTTATCAATCCATGGGAGGCGTAGGATGAATATGGTCTCTCTCAAACAACCCTGTAACCAAGTAACAAAGAGTCTCTTGTGTCCCCAACACCCCCAATACAATGGTAAATTATATAGGTGCACTAGTTCGGCGAAGAGATGGTGATACACGTGCAATATGGATGGTAGATATAGGTTTTTGTAATCTGAAAATATAAAAAAGCAAGGTAACAAGTGGTAAAAGTGAGCGAAAATGGTTTTGCAATGATTGTAAATACCATTGCAGAAAGGGGTTAAAAACCTTTTGTATAGCACCGACGCATCCCAATGTGACAACATACATTATTCCCTTTGTCCATCGGTATGTTACTTGCCTGAGATTCATAGTTCAATCTCGTTACCGGCAAGCCTCTTTACTCGTACCGTAATACATCATCATGCAAGTAACTCATAAGTCACTTTGCTTGCAAGGCTTCTTATGATGTGTATTACCAAGAGGGCCTAGCAATACTTCTCCGATACTCAGAGTGACAAATCCTAATCTCGGTCTATGCCAACTCAACAAACACCTTCAGAGATACCTGTAGAGCATCTTTATAATCACCCAGTTACGTTCTGACATTTGATAGCACGCAAGGCATTCCTCCTGTATTCAGGAGTTGCATAATCTCATAGTCGAAGGAATATGTATTTGACATGAAGAAAGCAGTAGCAATATAACTAAATGATCAATATGCTAAGCTAATGGATGGGTCTTTTCCATCACATCATTCTCCTAATGATGTGATCCCCTTATAAAATAACAACTCAAGTCCATGGTTAGGAAACCTTAGCCATCTTTGATCAACGAGCTAGTCAAGTAGAGGCTCACTAGGGACATAGTGTTTGTCTATGTATTCACACATGTATCAAGTTTCCAGTTAATACAATTCTAGCATGAATAATAAACATTTATCATGAAATAAGGAAATATAAAATAACAACTTTATAATTTCCTCTGGGGCACATTTCCTTCAATCTCCCACTTGCATTAGAGTCAATAATCTAGTTCACATCATCGTGTGATTTAACACCAGTATTTCACATTGTCATGTGATTAACACCTATAGTTCACATTTCCATGTGCCAACACCCAAAAGGTTTACTAGAGTGTATAATCTAGTTCACATCGCCATGTGATTAACACCCAAAGAGTACTAAGGTGTGATCATGTTTTGCTCGTGAGAGAAGTTTAGTCAACGGGTCTGCCACATTCAGATCCGTATGTATTTCGCAAATTTCTATGTCTACAATGCTCTGCATGGAGCTACTCTAGCTAATTGCTCCCACATTCCATATGTATCTAGATTGAGACTTAGAGTCATCTAGATCAGTGTCAAAGCTTGCATCGACGTAACTCTTTACGATGAACTCTTTATCACCTCCATAACCGAGAAACATTTCCTTAATCTTCTTTAAGGTAACTAAGGATAATTTTGACCACTACCAAGTGATCTAATCCTGGATCACTATTGTAGCCCTTTGCCAAACTCATGGCAAGGTACACAACAGGTTTGGCACACAACATGGCATACTTTATAGAACCTATGGCGAGGGAATGACTTTCATTCTCTCTTTATCTTCTGTCGTGGTCATATTTTGAGTCTTTACTCAACTTCACACCTTACAATACAGGCAAGAACTCCTTCTTTGACTGATCCATTTTTGAACTCCTTCAAAATCTTGTCAAGGTATGTACTCATTGAAAGTCTTATCAAGCATCTTGATCTATATCTATAGATCTTGATGCCCAATATGTAAGCAGCTTCACTGAGGTCTTTCATTAAAAAATTATTATTCAAGTATCCATTTATGATATTCAGAAATTCTATATCATTTCCAATCAACAATATGTCATCCACATATAATATCAGAAATGCTACAAAGCTCCCACTCACTTTCTTGTAAATACAGGCTTCACTGTAAGTCTGTATCAAACCATATGCTTTGATCACCTCATCAAAGCGTATATTCCAACTCTGAGATGCTTGCACGAGTCCATAGATGGATCGATGGAGCTAGCGCACCTTGTTAGCACCTTTAGGATCGACAAAACCTTCTGGTTGCATCATATACTACTATTCTTAGATATATCCATTTAAGGAATGCAGTTTTGACACATTTCCCAGATTTCGTAAAATGTGGCAATTGCTAACATGATTCAGACGGACTTAAGCATCGCTATGGTTTAGAAAGTCTCATCATAATCAACCCCTTGAACTTGCCGAAAACCTTTTGTGACAAGTCGAGTTTTGTAGACAGTAACATTACCATCAGTGTAAGTCTTCTTCTTGAAGATCCATTTATTCTCTATGGATTGCTAATCATCGGGCAAGTCCACCAAAGTCCACACTTTGTTCTCATATATGGATCCAATCTCAGATTTCATGCCCTCAAGCCATCTGTCGGAATCTGGCCTCGTCATAACTTCTTCGTAGTTCGTAGGTTCGCCTTGGTCTAGTAACATGACTTCCAGGATAGGATTATCGTACGACTCTGGTGTGGATTGTGCTCTGGTTGACCTATAAAATTCAGTAGTAACTTGATCTGAAGTTTCATGATCATCATCTTTAGCTTCCTCTCTAGTTGGTGTAGGCATGATGACCCACAAGTGTAGGGGATCTATCGTAGTCCTTTCGATAAGTAAGAGTGTCGAACCCAACGAGGAGCGGAAGGAAATGATAAACGGTTTTCAGTAAGGTTTTCTCTGCAAGCACTATAATTGTAGGTAATTGATAGTTTTGTGATAAGATAAACAGTAACGAGCAACAAGTAAATAAAGTGCAGCAAGGTGGCTCAATCCTTTATGTAGCAAAGGATAAGCCTGGACAATTTCTAATAATAACGAAGGAGCTCCCGAGGACACATTGGGAATTATCGTCAAGCTAGTTTTCATCATGTTCATATGATTCGCGTTCGGTACTTTGATAATTTGATATGTGGGTGGACCGGAACTTGGTACTGCCCTAACTTGGACAAGCATCCCACTTATGATTAACCCCTATTGCAAGCATCCGCAACTACAAAAGAAGTATTAAGGTAAACCTAACCACAACATTAGACATATGGACTCGTAACAGCCCCTAACGAATCAACGCATAAACTAGGGTTTAAGCTTCTGTCACTCTAGCAACCCATCATCTACTTATTACTTCCCCATGCCTTCCTCTAGGCCCAAATAATGGTGAAGTGTCATGTAGTCGACGTTCACATAACACCACTAGAGGAAAAGACAACATACATCTCATCAAAATATCGAACGAATACTAAATTCACATGACTACTAATAGCAAGACTTCACGCATGTCCTCAGGAACAAACGTAACTACTCACAAAGCATATTCGTGTTCATAATCAGAGGAGTAATAATATTCATAAAGGATCTGAACATATGATCTTCCACCAAGTAAACCAATTAGCATCAACTACAAGGAGTAATCAACACTACTAGCAACCCACAGGTACCAATTTGTGGTTTGGATACAAGATTGGATACAAGAGATGAACTAGGGTTTTGAGAGGAGATGGTGCTGGTGAAGATGTTGATGGAGATTGACCCCCTCCCGATGAGAGGATCGTTGGTGATGACGTTGGTGATGATTTCCCCCTCCCGGAGGGAAGTGTCCCCGGCAGAATAGCTCCGCCAGAGCCCTAGATTGATTCCGCCAAGGTTCCGCCTCGTGGCGGCGGAGTTTTGTCCCGTAGGCTTGCCCAAGATTTTTTCTAGGGTAAAGGTGATGATATAGCAGAAGATGGACGTCGGAGGCCCACCTGGGGGCCCAGGAGATAGGGGACGCGCCCTATAGGGGGGGCGCCCCCTGTCTCCTGGACAGGGTGTGGGCCCCCTAGCCTATTTCTTTCGCTCAGAAATTCTTATTAATTTCAAAAAGTTGTTTCATGGAGTTTCAGGACTTTTGGAGCTGTGCAGAATAGGTTTCCAATGTTTGCTCCTTTTCCAGCCAGAATTCCAGTTGTCGACATTCCCCCTCTTCATGGTAAACCTTGTAAAATAAGAGAGAATAGCCATAATATTGAGATATAATGTGTAGTAATAGCCCATAATGCAATAAATATTGATATAAAAGCATGATGCAAAATGGACGTATCAACTCCCCCAAGCTTAGACCTCACTTGTCCTCAAGCGGAAGCCGAAATCGAAAAATATGTCCACATGTTTAGAGATAGAGGTGTCGATAAAAATAAAATACGGACATGAGGGCATCATGATCACTCTAATAACAGCAACATATTAAAGATTCTGTCATATGATTTCCTATGCTCAAGTAACAAGCAATTCACAATGTCAAGTATGGTTCAAAAAAACTTCATTGGGAACTAACAAACTATAATATCAGTCATTGAAGCAATTGCAATTTATCGTAACATCAGAAAGAGTCAATAAAAGAGCTTTTCAGCAAGCTCACATACTCAACTATCTCGTAGTCTTCTACAATTGTTAACACTCACGCAATACTTGTGGTTATAGAGTTTCAGCCGAACACTAAGAAAGATAGGGGCTTATTGTGTTGCCTCCCAACGTATTCACCTTTAGGTGATGTCAACAATAATAGCCCATGCTAACTTACATACAATTGGATATATATATCATGATCTTTCAAACACGAGGAGCTTGCCAAAGGATAAAATGAAAAAGGGAAAGGTGAGGATAACCTTGACTCAAGCATAAAGTAAAAACATAAAGTAAAGGATAGGCCCTTCGCAGAGGGAAGCAGAGGTTGTCATGTGCGTTTAGGGTTGATGCATAAAATCTTAATGCAAAAGAACGCCACTTTATATTGCCCCTTGTATGTGGACCTTTATTATGCAGTCCGTCGCTTTTATTACTTCCACAACAAGTTCGTACAAAGCTTATTTTCTCCGCACTAATAAGTCATACATAATTAGGGAGCAATTTTTATTGCTTGCACCGATGACAACTTACTTGAAGGATCTTACTCAATCCATAGGTAGGTATGGTGGACTCTCATGGCAAAACTGGGTTTAAGGGTAATTGGAAGCACAAGTAGTATCTCTACTTGGTGCAAGGAATTTGGCTAGCATGAGGGGGAAAGGCAAGCTCAACATGTTTAGAAGGTCAATGACAATATACTTTAACTGAGATGTCGGAAAACATAAACCATTATGTTGTCTTCCTTGTCCAACATCAACTCTTTTAGCATGTCATACTTAATGAGTGCTTCACAATCGTAAAAGATGTCCAAGATAATATATTTATATGTGAACCCCTCTTTCCTTATCACTTCCTATTAATTGCAACGATGACCAAGGCTACATTCATCAACTCCCAACAATTTTTATGCCTCATACTTTCTATGTGTGAAGTTATCACTATCCATAAGATCAATATGAACTCTTTTATTCTTTCTACTTTCTCAAGATCATAGCACATAGGAAAGCCCTTGACTCAACACTAATCTTTATTATAAAAAGCTAACGGACTCAATTACATAAAGAGATCACAAAGCAAAACTCAAACTACTTGATATCAAAACTTCTAGATCAAGATACTACTAAAAGGATCGAACTAAATAAAGCGGTAAAGATAGGAGTGTGATGGTAATACGATATCGGGGCACCTCCCCCAAGCTTGGTAGTTGCCAAGGGGAGTGCCCATACCCAAGTGATTATGTCCTCGGAGGTTGTGAGTAGGAGTTGTTGATGATGTAGGCTTGTCGTCCATCTTCCAAGGCATAGGCTCTCCATCATAGAAGGATGATTGAGTCTCTGGGATCCTTAAATCCGCAGCCAAACTCATCCTCTTGAATCTATATTCATACTCATAGTTCTGGTTTTGCAGGTCATAGATCTGGGCTTGGAGGTGCTCGATTTTCTCTTGAAGCTTGAAGATGGTCTCCCCAATGACTTTGGCATCTAGCTTGTGGTTATTGGTGAACTCCGTGATCATCCTCTGGTTGGCGTTGAGTCCACGCTCCACCATCCCTTGGCACTTGAAAACTTGCTGCTCCACGGCTTCGAGCTTTGTCTCCACGCTCCCGGTACGCCTTGGTCCCTCCACATCGTGGATGTGCAGCACCCCCTGACGCATCTCAATGGTTTGAGGGTGTTGCAGCACCTCCGCAAGATAGGGGTTGATAACCCTCTCGAAAAACTTGTCCTTGGGAGTGCTTGGAGATGACATGATGCTCTTAGATCTGAAACAGAAACAGCTCGAAATGAAAACAAAGGATATTTGCGTGATACGGTGGTCAAAACCTTCGGGGATATATATAATGAATTTTTACCGACCAAAATACGTAACGTGCAAGAAAACGGAGTCTGGGAGGCACACGAGGTGCCCACGAGACAGGGGGCGCACCCTCCAGGGGGGCGCGCCCTCCACTCTCGTGGGAGCCTCGTGCCCTTTTTGGACTACTTCTTTCTTCCTAAAATTCTTAAATATTCCAAAACTGATAAAAATTGCCATTGGAGTTGTTTTGGAGTTGGTTTACTTACCGTACCACATACCTATGCCTTTTCGGAGTCTGGAACATTCTGGAAAGTGTCCCTTATGTATTCCTCAGGGGTTATGGTTTCAATAATATTAGTTTCAACATTGATAGGATTACCTGAAATGTAGTGTTTAATCCTTTGACCGTTTACCACCCTCGGATTTGTGCCTTCGAAGTTGTTGATTTTTATGGCGCCATAACGATAGACCTCCTCGATAACGTAGGGACCTCCCCATTTTGAGAGAAGTTTTCCTACAAAAAATCTTAAACAAGAGTTGAATAATAACACATAATCTCCTAAGTTAAACTCACGCTTTTGTATCCTCTTATCATGCCAGCGTTTGACTTTTTCTTTGAAAAGCTTGGCATTCTCATAGGCTTGGGTTCTCCATTCATCAAGTGAGCTAACATCAAATAACCTCTTCTCACCAGCAAGCTTGAAGTCATAATTGAGCTCTTTAATAGCCCAATATGCTTTATGTTCAAGTTCAAGGGGTAAACAACACGCTTTTCCATAAACCATCTTATAGGGAGACATACCCATAGGATTTTTGTATGCAGTTCTATAGGCCCATAATGCATCATCAAGTTTTTTGGACCAATTCTTTCTAGACCTATTCACAGTCTTTTGTAAAATTAATTTGAGCTCTCTATTGCTCAACTCTACTTGACCATTAGACTGCGGATGATAAGGAGATGCTATTATATGATTGACATCATACTTAGCAAGCATCTTACGGAAAGCACCATGAATGAAATGTGAACCACCATCAGTCATAAGATATCTAGGGACTCCAAACCTCGGAAAAATAACTTCTTTAAGCATTTTAAGAAGTGTTATGATCAGCACTACTAGTTGGAATAGCTTCTACCCACTTAGTAACGTAATCAACAGCAACTAAAATATGTGTATAACCATTAGAGGCAGGAAAAGGTCCCATATAATCAAAGCCCCAAACATCAAACGGTTCAATAACAAGAGAATAATTCATAGGCATTTCTTGACGTCTACTAATGTTACCTATTCTTTGACATTCATCACAAGATAATACAAACCTACGAGCATCTTTGAAGATAGTAGGCCAATAAAAACCAGATTGTAGTACCTTGTGTGAAGTTCTATCTCCAGCATGGTATCCTCCATAAGATTCAGAGTGACACTTACGTAGAATCTGTTCTTGTTCATGCTCAGGCACACAACGTCTAATAACACCATCTACTCCTTCTTTATAAAGGTGTGGATCATCCCAGAAGTAATATCTTAAATCATAAAAGAACTTTTTCTTTTGCTGGTATGTGAAACTAGGCGGTAAATATTTAGCAACAATGTAATTAGCATAATCATCATACCAAGGAGCAGTATGAGAAGCATTGACGACCGCTAATTGTTCATTAGGAAAGCTATCATTAATAGGCAGTGGGTCATCAAGAACATTCTCTAACCTAGACAAGTTATCTGCAACGGGGTTCTCAGCTCCCTTTCTATCAATAATAATATGCAAGTCAAATTCTTGGAGCAAAAGAACCCATCTAATGAGTCTAGGCTTAGCATCTTTCTTTTCCATAAGATATTTAATAGCAGCATGATCAGTGTGAATAGTAACTTTGGAATCAACAATATAAGGTCTGAACTTATCACATGCAAACACAACTGCTAAGAACTCTTTTTCAGTAGTAGCATAATTTCTCTCGGCAGTATCAAGAGCCTTACTAGCATACTGGATAACATTCAATTTCTTATCAACTCTTTGCCCTAAAACAGCACCTACAGCATAATCACTAGCATCGCACATAATTTCAAAAGGTAAATTCCAATCAGGTGGCTGAACAATAGGTGCAGTGATCAAAGCTTTCTTAAGCACTTCAAACGCTTCTACACAATCATCATCAAAGACAAAGGAATATCTTTTTGCAATAAATTAGTCAAAGGCCTAGAGATTTTAGAAAAGTCCTTAATGAACCTCCTATAAAAACCGGCATGACCAAGGAAACTTCTTATACCTTTTATGTCCTTGGGACATGGCATCTTTTCAATAGCATCAACTTTTGCTTTATCAACTTCAATACCTCTCTCGGAGATCTTGTGCCCCAAGACAATGCCTTCATTAACCATAAAGTGACACTTTTCCCAATTCAGGACGAGATTAGTGTCTTCGCATCTCTTTTAAACTCGATCAAGATTGCTCAAACAATCATCAAAAGAGGATCCATAGACGGAGAAGTCATCCATGAATACCTCACAAATCTTTTCACAAAAATCAGAGAATATAGCCATCATGCATCTTTGAAAGGTAGCAGGTGTCGTGGTTCTAAGTCTGACAGTAGTATAGGTGGGGTAGGTATGGAGACAAGATCCTAGCTATGGAGTAGTTGTATACGCAAGAGATTTACGAGTTCAGGCCCTTCTCGGAGGAAGTAACAACCCTATGTCTCGGAGCCCGGAGGCGGTCGACTGGATTATATGCGTATGAGTTCCAGGGGTGCGAACCCTTTACACTGAGGAGGGGGTGGCTTATATAGAGTCCACCAGACCCCCTCCCCCCCCGGCCCTCAGTTATGCAGGGTTTAAGATACATTAAGATTGGGCATTACTGGTAACGCTATACATAAAGTGCTATGATGACCATAAAAGCTACTTAATGACTGACGTTAGCGAGTAGAGTGACTTTAGATCTCCTGGTTGTCGAGTGGTTGGCTTCATGGTCGAGTGGTTGGCTTCATGGTCGAGTGTCTTCGAGTCAGTCGAGTGGAACACTTTTGGGTCAATTGACAGGTGGTTTCTTCTAGAGATGTCCTTGGGTAGGGTAGTTTGGACAGGTCCATGACCCTACCCTAGGTACATAGCTTCATCATTAGCCCCCGAATGGATCTAGGGTTGAGTGGGGAAGGAGTTGAGAACTCTTCCGATCCATTTCTCGTGCTATGAGTATGTCTTGTTCTAGATCAAGGAACTTTAGGTGACGGCACCAACTTCTTTTTTAGTCGCCTTGATCCATTCTTTGTATCCGTCGAGTGAATTTCTTTACTTGAAAAACTCCGAGTGACGATGTGGAGGGGATCCTCCGTCTGACAAGTTGTTTTTCTGCTCACGGATTTTGCGGGATTTGAATTTCGGGAAGTGCACGGGGCGGGGGAGGCCGCAGTAATTGGATGGGATAAGGCAGGGACACCTCGATCTCCGTGCCACCTTTTTCGCCATGTATCGCATGCGCGACTGTTGCGGGATTTGACAGGATCACCCGGGCCTACCAGTCAGTCGCTCGGAAGTAACCTTATATAAGGCACCGGACGGGGGGTTTTGAACAGTGCGTTCTCATTTCCTCCTCTCTTCCCTAGAGTAATCTGCCTCGTTCGCTTCCATCTCAGTGCCGCTGCCCCGTGCGCGTCCCGCCGGCGACGATGGTGAAAGAGAAGACGGCGGCCCTGGAGCGGGTGAAGAAGGCGACGGCGAAGGCGAAGGGAAGGGCAACCAGTCGGGGCGGATCTTCATCGAGGGTCGGCCTGCCGCAGGGCTGGATCCAGGGCGACTGGATCCGCTCGACAATCCGTCAAGCAGATCTTGATGACCTGGCCGATGAAGGACTTATCCCCCACGGATCAGCGCGGCTCCCGGGGAAGGAGTCCAAGCCGCAACCTCAGGAGGGTGAGTGCGTTCTCTTGGCCACCCATGTCGACCGTGGGTTTTCTTTGCCGCCTCACCCTTTCTTTCGGGGGTTTCTGAATTTCTTTGGGGCACAACTCCACCACTTCACACAGAACACCATCGTGTACCTTGCTGCTTTCGTGTCCTTGTGCGAGAATTTCTTGGGTTGCTGGCCTCATTGGGGTCTTTTCAAGCACATCTTCACCTGTCGCTCCCAGACGGTGAAAAAGGCCAATCCGAGTGACGAGAGAACACAAGTGATTCAGATGTGTGGGGGTCTTGGGGTTCAGTTGAGAGGAAAAAGCTCCTTTCCGACCATGATCTTACCCGACTCGGTCCGTGGATGGCAGTCGACCTGGTTCTACTGCAAAGACCAGCCGACGCCAGGGCAGTCGACTGGGCTCCCTCCTTTTTCCATGGAACGAGTGAGCAAGCCTTCCTCTTTGAAGGTGGTTCCGGAAGAGAAGGCGCGGATTAAGGTGCTGGTCGAGCGGGTCGTCCAGCTTATCCGTGACGGGGTGACTGGCATGGACCTCTTGGAGGTCTTCCTCCGACGATGCATCCTGCCGCTTCAAGCTCGAGACCATCCGATGTGGTTGTATTCTGGCACTAAGGACACCACTCGGATCCACCCGGGAGGAGATTGACGCGCCACACTAGAGCGGTGGCTGGCGAGTATCACAGGGAACAAAGACAACCCCCGAGGAGCCAGGAGGATTCCTCCACTCGACCAATCATGCGAAGTAGACAAGGTCCAATTGTGCATTTCTGACTATGATTCTGCTTTCTCCATTCTGTTTGCTTAAAATCAGTTGACTGACTTTTGTCTTGTTTGTTGTCTTCTATGCCACGACTAAGATGTACACGACGCCCAACGGGGCGCAAGAACAGGCCGAGGAGGGAGAGGCGAGCGGAGGTGAGAGCGAGGAGTGGCAATCTGATGGTGATGGGGAAGAGGATGACGACAGATCCAGCGAAGAGGAGGAGGAGGAGGAAGTCGATCCTCCTTGTACGGAAAGGAGATCCAAGCTCATCCACGACCCCGCGAGCGAGCATGGCAAAGCGATTGCGCCCGTTGGGCAATCGTCAAAGCGCCCTCGGGCAGCTTCTCCGGCGCCGACTGAGAAAGCACCGAAGCAGCCGAAGCCGTCAAAGCCGCCGAAGGCCTTGCCCAAGACGAGAATGGCCATTCCCACTATCTCCGGGTAAAAACAGAACTTGTGTTTTCTCGTTTAGCATGGACGAACTCTTGGTCGACTCATCGACTAACCGACTGGTTTCTGAAACCTGGAGTGCTGCTACCTCTGAGACCTCCGCCAAGAACGACGACCAAGAAATGGAAGACGCTGCCACCTCCAACCTTGGTACGCTCTCTGTAGTTTCACTTTTCGTGGATTGGATTTTCGTTTCTAACTTTGGATTTTTGTTGCAGCTCCTCCCCATGTCATTGATCTCCCTGATGATGACGACGAGGTGCCCCTGAGGGCAAGGAGGAATAAAAAGGCGCCGGCTGGCAAGACCACTCAGACTGCATCAGCGCATGAGGCATCGATTCAAGGGGGTGACGATGTCACTCGGCATTTCGTGTCCTTCGCTGTGCCGCTGACGAGTGTCCGGCCTTCAACATCGACTGCTGACCCGCCCTCCCGTTTCGCCACACACCACGTCCCAGAGGACCAAGCGGGTGCTACTAAGGAGGCTATACGCCAGGCAGGGATCATGATGGAGCAGGTGAAGGCGATCTGGGAAGCCAGCCAAGCGGCCTATGATGCTAGTTCAGCCCTTCATAGCAACGTCCAGGTTAGTTGGTCACCACTTGTTATGTTAGGATATGCTATCTGAAGACTTTCTTTCCGAAGATCTTTGCATCTGTACACCCACTGGGTGTGTCGATTGAATATTTGAATGGTGGGGGAACGCTGAGTGCACCCACTGGGTGTAGTCCCCGAGACTATGGTGGACTGCTGGCAGTCGACTGTAGTCTGAAGAACCTGTTTTTTTGGTAGATCATGATGAGACCAAGACTAACTGCTGGTAGTTAGCCATGGTTTTGGGATCATAATCTCTTTGTTCCTTTCGGTCGACTGATCGGATCAAGTCGATAAAACTAGTGGGGGCACGCTGAGTGCACCCACTGGGTGTAGTCCCCGAGACTACTGTCGAATATTTTGATTCGACTGTAGTCTTAGAAATGTTACGGTTTTTCTCTTAGTCACTGGGAAGCGACCTCTCTTTTGATGTCTATCGA
Organism: Triticum dicoccoides; assembly: GCF_002162155.2. Classification (NCBI taxonomy): domain Eukaryota; kingdom Viridiplantae; phylum Streptophyta; class Magnoliopsida; order Poales; family Poaceae; genus Triticum; species Triticum dicoccoides. The sequence goes on along the minus strand of NC_041393.1, from coordinate 557,449,878 downwards.
CTGACTCTTCGCAGAAATCTTGCAAGCTTGTGGCTCGCTATACTGAGTTGGAAAACAAACATATCCAGCTCGACCTTGACTTCAAGCTTGTTTAGGAGAACTTCCAGAAGGCAAAGGACGAAGCAAAAGGTATGATTGGTGAGAACTTGACGACTGTTCTTATCCTTCTGCCCATTCTTGATTCTGATCTCATTGTCATTTTGCAGATAAAACGAAGGAGGCTCTGAAGAAGGACCAGGAACTTGCCGAGGCGCAGAAGGCGGCTTTGGACAAAAGAAGCTTGCGGAAGAGAAGGTAGCTTCAGTTGGTAAACTTGAAGAGGAGAACGCCAACCTGAAAGCTGCTCTCGACGCGGCCAATAAGGAAGTCAGCCGTCTAAAGAATGACAAGATAGCTCTGAGTGACCAGGCTAGTGAACTGGTGGGGAAGAAGAACGATCTGGAGGCTTATCTGGGAGGGCTCGCCAAGGAGTTATTCATCATGCTTGAGGGTAATCTCTCCTACCCGACTGACTTGTAATCACCGACTTATCATAGAACTGCTGGCTCATCTTTGAATTGTGTTTAAAGAATTCTGCCAAAACTTCGAGGAGGAGACCAGTCGAGTGGAGACAGGCTTGGATCCCATAAATTCTCCTGTGAAGGATTAAACTGCCATGAACATGCTCCGACTGGAGTCTCGTGTTGCTAGTCTGGTTGACTACCTTGCTCGACTAAAGGTTGCGGCGTCGCAGATCGACACGACACTCTGGCCGAGAGAGACGCTTCAAAATGACCTCGAGTCTCTAATGACTCGACTGAATGAAGTTCTAGGTCGAGTGCAAAAATGGAAGAAGTCTTCTGCCAGATGTGGTGCTGATGTTGCTCTGTCCCTGGTCCGTGTTCACTGCAAGGATGCGCGAGAGGACAAGCTGGCGTCCCTCAAAGTGGCCAACACCAAGAAGCATGACTTCCAATCTTTCATGGAGACCTTCATTGCTGCTGCCACTCGGATTGCTGATGGAATTGACCTGGACCAGTTTGTCGTGCCTTCCAGTCCTCCACCCGAGGAGTAAGAAAAACTTCTATGCTTTGCCTTAAATTTTCCTCGGAATGCCAAGTGGTTTTGTAACCAATAAACTTTTACAGGCTTGATGCCTGAGCATTTCTGAACTCGTGGGATGTTATCTGAACTTGGCTTATCGTTGAATATGCTTGCATTTGCCTTCGAGCGAACTTTGTTCTTCACTCGGAATATACGTTAATGCTTGAGACGCAGCCCTGAGGTGGAGAATCCAGTCGACCTGCTCTTCATCGCTTCTTGCAGGTAAGGATGGAGCACAGATTGCAGTCGACCTGCGTCCTTGTAGGGCGCACGTTGTATTTGTGGCATAGCTCCGAAGGAGAAAGTAGCAGTCGACCTGCGCCTCGTCGTCCTTGTGGAGCGCACATTGTATTTTGGCGGAGCTCCGAAGGAGAAGGTAGCAGTCGACCTACGCCTCGTCGTCCTTGCAGAGCGCACCTTGTATTTGTGGTGGAGCTCCGAAGGAGAAGGTAGCAGTCGACCTGCACCTCGTCGTCCTTGCGGAGCGCACATTGTATTTGTGGCGGAGCTCCGAAGGAGAAGGTAACAGTCGACCTGCGCCTCGCCGTCCTTGCGGATCGGAATGGATTTCATACTTAGGCGAGTACTGGACTGCAGCTAAGCCTCCGAGTGGGAGGGTTTCTCCCCACTCGGTAGGATTTTCGAATACTTAGGCGAGTACTGGACTGCAGCTAAGCCTCTGAGTGGGAGGTTGGCTCTCCACTCGGTAGGATTTCAAACACTTAGGCGAGTACTGGACTGCAGCTAAGCCCCTGAGTGGGAGGTTTTCTCTCCACTTGGTAGGATTTTCAAGTACTTAGGCGAGTACTGGACTGCAGCTAAGCCTCCGAGTGGGAGGTTTGCTCTC